>NW_008825323.1:2801681-2814031 GCF_000699105.1 Pygoscelis adeliae | reverse complement strand
TTGGCTTCCTCTCAGCTAAGCTAACAATTTACTGGTGATTCAGCATTTAATTACTTTTTTGTGTTTTTCTTTTAATCATCTCTTATTTCAGTATCTTGATATTGAAAGTGATAGGGAAGATTGCAGAACTGACCATAAAAGAGGTGTATTACCTGTGATTTCCCAAGCTTTTTTCCCCTCTCACTTCTACCCTTGTTATTCTGCAAACCTACTTTATTATTCTGCAAACTTCATATAAGTTTAGCAACTGATATAATCTCAAGGTCACTTATTGCCTTTCAAATTTGTTTCTCTCATTACATGTATGCTCTTTGAACTATTTTCCCTGTTTTATTCAGTGTCATTTTTATGATCCTAATCTCTTTTTTATATATATATTTTTCTGTATAGAGATCTGAATCTGAAAGCCCTGTAGGTTCTTTTGTATTATTTGTCTGTTCTCTTCGGTATTTACATCTATGGCCAGTTCAGGATTTTCCGTCTTTGATTCTGTTAATGTCATTATCCTCTTTCAGTTTGTAACGACGTTAAAACATGACTTTGTCAACAAATTTATTTTTAACAGTATGGTATTGTAAGATGCTGTCTATACTGAAATTCAGATGAGCTATTTTTCCTGCATTTTTGGTATTGATTTATTCATTTATTATTTTTCATAAATATAGCTCACGTTTTATTTGTGATTCTAGAATCCCATGTACCGCTCCCCCAACTTGAAGCTGCAGGGTCATGTTGAAAATGGTTCACCGCAGGTTTGTGAGTAGTATGGTACCTGGGTGGTGCTGAGGTGCCTGAGCTGAGTCAGGAATGGAGCTTTTCTAAATGGGATCTTCCCAACCTCATTTCCTCAAAGCTCAGTCTCCATCCCAGAACAGCAGTTCGCAAGCAAGTAGAGGCCATCCTTCACAAAGGGTTATCTTCCAGCAAATACTTGCCAGCAGTTAAAGTTCTCCAAAATGAAGTATATTTATGTTAAAAGGACTTTCCTGGCATCTTTTTACATCACTCATCCTTGGTGTCTCTATTCCCAGATTGTAACTTTTCTTGCCTGTAAAGTGTTCTTTGATATTTTTATATACGATTAATCAGAAATTGAAAGCATGTGATAATCCACGTTTTCATGTCTATTTAATTATTATTATATATCTCTTTCTGCTGCCTAACTCGGTTCAGAATAGTGGAAAGGAAAAATGCAAATCTTTTAAAAAAAGATATGGAGAAGTTTAAGTACTGTTAGCAAAAACCTTTCTCTGCATGCTTTAGTTTTGTAATATAAGTTGGTTTTGTAAAATAAATTCAGACAGGAATTATTTAAGTTTTTTACCTTAAAATTTAGCTCCAACTTTATTTGTCAGTTCTGCAAGCTGGAATGATTGTCTTAAGTGCTGAAACACTGACAACATGATTGCAATTTCGTGGAGTAACAGAAAAGAGTAAATTATTTGGGTTTATTCTGTCTGCTGATTGCATGGCAGCAGGTTAGGATTTCTGTAAAAAGTGTAAGTTTAGTTAATTTTTTGAAATGTAAGCCTTGAGGTGCAGCATTTAGCTGACCATTGTCTTCCGTGGGGTTGAAAACAGACATGCAATGACCTGTCAGCATTCTGCTGCAATGCCATTGTGCATAAATAATTATTATTGCTTTTACTGTTGACCTGCTGACTGTACTTGGTGCCAAGGTATATATCACAGCTACCATTTGCAAGTTTCAGTACACTTATTCACGCTATTCTTGTATTGTGTAGTAAAATATTACCTCGGTTTTAGAGGCTTTGACCTGTGGCACACAGGTAAAGCTAGTATTTTATCAAAGTCACTGTTGATTCGGGGGGGGGGGGGGGGGGTGTCTGTGTTTGTGAATGCTGATTTTGGTATGTCGGGTCTGTTTTTGAGAGGTGTAGTAGTGTGTTCACAAATCTTTTTAAAATCACTTGGAATTGTTTTCTTCATAGTTTTAAAGAGAATCAAATCCAGACTGTCCCGAGCTGGGTGTTTCTTTAAAAACAACAACAAAGATCAGTTATTAATCAGTCCGTGAAGGTCAGAAATACCTGTGTTTATTCCCAGATCTTCAAGAACCTGTTCTGCAGTGTTTCTCTCTGTTTATTTCTCTCCTTTTTTAATTTCCCAGGCGTTCGCTGTCTGTTATTCCTTGCCTCCGTCCTTTATGGTTACTTCGTGCCCTCCCATTTTCCTCTCCTGCTTTTCCACATTGTCCAGCTTGGGGTGATTTTTACTTTCCTATTTGTCACCTTTCTTCTTCACTGCAGAGCACTGGGCATCCAGGGGCAAGCAGCATCCATGACCTTGATAGTGTGGTCGAGCAATCATCTTCATCATTTTCCTTTCTTCTGATGGTTCTCATCAGTTTGTGAAAATCTGTTTAGGACATCAGCTCTTTGGGACCTGAGTTACATATAGAGAAGCAGAGCTGATAAGTGCATCTAACATGTTTTAGCTTGGTTCAGTAGTGTGCTTCTATAGTGTATCTCAGTTGTCCTCACCGTGCTTTCACTATCGTCCAGCAAATACTTTCACTATCGTCCCAGAGCAGTCTAGGAGCAGGCAAACTGCATTTCTTGCATATGAAGCTGAGCCAGAAGGTGCACTTCACTCAAATTTGTGTAGCGTGGTGGATGCCGGATCCTCAGCATCGACAGTTTTGCTCTACCAGCCCCTGCCGTTGGGCTGCGCTAGTTGCTAACGTCAACCCGCTAACGAGAACCCTCTTCACATGACTAGTTCTGCGGTGGGTCAGCGCTGTCCACCATTTGTTAGCTTTGTTGACTGCATTGAATTGCACCTGGCAAGAAGTGGGCATAGCTGTGCTAAAATAACCACAGATATCTGTAAATGCCAGAGCAGGCTTTGGCAGAACATTGTCTTAAAAAGAAGTTAGATTTACCAGTAAAAGAGGACGGTGATATAAAACTGAAAAAATAGAGATTCTTTCCTATTCTTGGTGGTATGAATATACTATAAGGTTGCCAAGCAGGGAATTATTAAAACAGTTACGTAGCAAATCCGGTAAAGTTACTGTTCATATTCAGCTAAAGTTCATATTCAGAAGAACTACAATGTCAGTGTCTTTAAGAAGTGCACAAAAAATGATGCATTTCAAGTGTAGCTACTAGTGTGTTAGTTATTTCTTAACAAAATTTATATTTCTTGATATGATTAAAATTGCAGTGTAGATGAATATTGTATTAAACTTCTACATACACCTACGAACAACATATGCTGCATTTAGTATCTTCTCCCCTATCTCATTTTTCCTTTTCAATTTACTTTTTGATTACAAGCCAGTAGCATAAAGCCACATAATAAATGCATTATTGAAAGTATTGAAAGTCTTAATTGATGACATAGATGCGTGAACGTTTCACACGGCAGAAAATGCAGAAGCTTTCCTGAAGGGATGCAAGGAAAGTGTTTAAATTTTAAGTAGCAAATATTGGCAGCTCTCAGAATGGGAGCACAGTATTTAAATATTTCTCCACTCTAAGTTTTTTGTCTGTTATCACTTCTCAGGGAGAACTACCCATCTTTTCCACATGGCTTGATATGTTATGCTTGCTACACTCATGTCAGTGTTGCCGTGAGCTTGCACTTACTGTTACAAGACTCCAAACCAGATTTTAACAATACACCAACTTAAAACCGTGACCTTTTACGTAAGGAGGAACAGGACGTTCCAGTCTTCTGTATGCTTGAGAAAGCACTGAGGCCAAGAGTAGTCAGCGCTTTAGTCAACTGCAGTTTGGCCTCTGTTTTTCTGGCTACTGTCTCAAAAGTAAAATTTCAGGGTAAACCTGTGTTGTCTATCAAACACTGGTGTGAATTTGCATCAGAACGAGCCTCTCTGCTTTCCTGTGCTTGCAGGCAAGAACACGTACGGGTACAGGGGTAGAGGGAGAAATCTCACCTGAGACGGCTCATGCTTGGGTATAGCACCCTCACACAGGTCCAAGCTTTCCTTCGTACGGCTGCATGGATGGGGCAGGACCGGCCTCTGTTTTAGGAAGCAGCCTCTCCCTGTGCGTCTCGCTCTCAGCGTTCCCTGAGCATGGTGTACTTTGACATTTTCTGCACTCTTAACATAGCCAGAGCCCGTTCTCTGACCCTGAGGGCAAACGTCATGCTATGACTCTCATGCACGCAGGTAAACTTTTTCCTCTCTCTGCTATTCTCCAAAACAAAGGGAGGCTTTGGGTGGGTGCCTTCTCTGTGCTGCCCACTGGGAATGTCCTGAGATCCTGCTATGAACGCCTGTGCCCTGTTCGGAGAGCGTGGGTTGAAAATGAGGCAGGGGATACAGCAACATGCCAGAGCTTGAGCTGGTGTCCTCGCTCGGTTTAGCGTACTCGCAGCCTCTGAGGCTATGCCACAGCTGCAATAATTGTTTGCTGTAGGCAGAAAAGAAGTATGTCATGTTTACACCTATTTTCAAGCCAGTACCTAAACTAGCAGTAGTAACGTAGCATATGAAGCCTTTATATACAGAATTGCTGCTTGCAATTCTGCCTGGGTAAAATAGGTGATTTTAGCTATGCTGCAGGAGGGTTAAGAGAGGAACAAGCTTGCGAGACACCAGACAAAAAAAAATGACAAATAATTAAAAGGAATTCATGTCTCATAACTTTGTAATTTATGTTGCTGATGGTAAAAAAAAAAAGGATGATTTCAGCAGAGGGACTGAGAACATGCAGTATGCAGGCATTTTTTCCAGCTAGAACAGTATTCCTTTAGGGCATTTTGGAAGATGCAATAGCTGATTCTGAAGCTAATTTAACTGCATGGATGTGCAGTGCCATGTTTCTTAGGTGTAATTTGGGGAAAGGGACAGGTAACTAAGGTAGCTATGAAGTTAATGAAGCTGCAAACTTAAGTGGCTAATGTAATTTTCCCTCTTGTTTTATTTAAAGGGAGACTGCCAACTTGGACTATAGTCAATTTACAAAAAATGTTTAGATACTTATAGAAAACACAGCACACTGTGCTCACCAATTCTAGTGGCTCTGTAGTCATGTTTTCTAATGAATATGTTTTTTCCCATCTCTTCAAAATCTCAGTGAAGCTGTAGAGGGAATCTGATCATGAGAACACTCGGATGCTGCGTGATTTCTCTGCATATAGTTTTATGCATTTGCCTACATACCTGTTACACTGGAACCTGAATATTTACAAAGGGAGTCAGAGAAACTGATTATACATAGCACAGAATGATGTAAAAACACAGAGAAAACCTATTAGAAAAATGGGGGTGGAATTGTTTTTCTCCCGTCTCTTGCAGTTTTAATAACATTGGATGTTAGTTATAACATGATGGATAAAAAGGTAGAAATGTGAGTTACTGTTTAAGCACTAATCAATAGTTTTAGTTCTTAGATGCTGTACTTTGATGGACCCTTTTCTGGCACACATAGAATCATTTAACATTTGTTTTATGAATAGTAGTACAGAAAACGTTGTCTTTCCCACTCTTGTTTGAGAACTTTTGCAGGAATTTGCAATACACGCTGCTGTAAGTGATCGTTACAATATATTGCCCCATGGGGGCACGTTAAGGTTGCTACCACAATTCAGAGATTGCCGTTTCCTGATTTTTATTTTTGTTTTTTTGGTATTTACTGTGCAAAATATATCTTTAATACTATTTTGGGACAGAATTTTCTAGAAATGTTTGGCTGGAAAAAGTAAAGTAGTAAAAGGAATACCCATCATTATTATTATAGTAACTTTTGGGTGTCCCTTTCAAGATTGGTCCTCAATATTCAGAAATCTGTGCAAGCTGAAAAAAAGAGATTGTACGTTGTCAGGTCTTGTGGCAAGCAGCTTCTTTCAAGGTAGGACTGTTAGATGATCCTGTAATTGACATATTCATACTACCTCCAGTGAAAAAAATCTTATTCGACAGACAGGAGATGCGTTAGAGGAACTCTTTGCTTCAGCATCTTTGAAATCTGCAGGAAGGAACCCTTTTTCTTTGAAATTTTACTTTTCTCTCATTCCCCGTACATTATGTAAAGCAAAGCTTAATCATGAAAGTGTTGACTGTTAAGCTGCAAGGTTCTGAATACATATGCAATGTGGTTTTCCGTATTTACAAAATCTCACAGTTTTTCATGGAAACTGTGTAAAATACATCAGGGAGGTTTTTTCACTAGGTCAATACTCAGTCACATTGAGACTAATTTTCCCGAAAACTCTCAACAGCACGTTTCTTCAGTGAGAACTGTTCTCAAACACAATGCCTACTTTGTTACAAACCACTATTTACACCTTTGCAATATATTTCCGATGATCTAGCTAAACTTTATTAGCTGTTTCTAAGGTTCTCAATTTGGTCTCTTAACTAATGGTGTCATTTTGAAAGGCACTAAGGTATGGACCATAATGGGAAAGCGTATTTTTAAAATCTGTTCATATTCAAAGTTTTTACTTAGAGCAGAACCTGCTGAAGGCACCTGATGCATCCAACTTTATTCACTATAACGTCACAATTTATTTTCATTCTGTTACACCATCGTTGGTATATCACTGGAATTGAATCATGTGGATCATCATCCATCTCTATAATTTCTAGGTCCTTAAGATAATCAGTTATTTCTGGTTGCAGGAAATAAATTAATGAAAACTTGCGATTTATAGGAGATTTTTAGCTCTAAATAAGGAAAACGCATTCCCAATTGCAGAAATTGCATGTTCTTAAGAGTTCTGCTGCTGTCATTGATATATTTAACATCATCTATTAGAATGCAGCCACATCTCACATCTTTTTAACTGATTGGAATGTCTAATCTGTCATCAGACATTTTGTACTTTGATTTAATTAGTATTGGCAACTCCTGTATTTAATGATGATGTGTACCCTTAACTAAAACTATTAATGCCTTATAAAAATCATAAATGAAAATAACCCAGCATATTAGTTTTGGATCTTCTTTTTTTTTTTTTTTTGCTAATTTTGCATACACAAACTAATCTTTTGTCATAAAAAAGCTTCTAGTCTAGGCAACTAGAGTTTGCTAGGGCACAGCATATTCTTCCTTCCATAATGCAGTAACTCTCAGCATGCATAACCCTCCTTCCCAAACAAGCCGCAGTGCCTGAACTCCCTGGGAAGTGTTTGCAGATATCTGTATGTCGGTAGTGATGATTTATCTCAATCTTTTCTGGAACTGAAATATTATTTTGAGGTATCGAGAGACTTGCTTCTGTTAACCAAAAACAACAGAGGGTGCTCTTTCATACTGCATACTAACATGTATATTTCCATAGCACTCACACCCTTGCGTTCTCTTATCTCATTATTCCTATGCTGCCTGCCTGAATATCTCAATATCAAAAAGTTTTAAGTCAAATGTGACTGCATTAACTCTTGTGAGTTTTCTGCCTGTCCTTCCCAAGTGGCGCAGTAGGATCAGAGTTACCCCTTTCTTTCTTTCCGTACCGAGCTTCAGAATTTCTACAGGAAAAAAAAAAAAAGTAGAATAGTTTATACAAGCCTTATTCTTTCACAGTACCATTGGATCCTTTTTGTACCGTAAACATTTTATCCGGTTTGCCTATTGGTGGGTGGCTCTCAGAGTTATTGACAGCGAAATCCAACTAGACCTCCCTACTTGTCGTCTTGTTCATATTCTCCAAATAGTTACTTAAAGAGTAGGGTTGGGAGATCTGGATTGTGTTCAGACCTCTGTCACACAATTCTTGTAAGAGTTTAGGCAATTCTCTGAGCTTCATTTTTTCCATCTGTAGAATAGGAGGAATGATAATTGTGTGCCAGCTGTCTTGTGGTGGGCAGAACATTCAAAAGTTTCTCTGTTCCCATCATACTCGCAGCTCTACTGAAACACTCTGCTTGCAAAGGTCTGTGAAGAATTTTCCACGCTGACTGCTCATCATCCCTGGGAGCCAGCGCTGAGGACGTGGAAACTGTCTTCAGCGCTATCCGGGCTTCTCGGGATAGTGCCCACTTGGAAAGGAGCGAAAAGCAGCAACTGCTGGGTATGCCATATTGGGCTAGCAGAAAATGTGGGGCTGCGCAGGCTGCGATGCAGAGGGGAGCGGCAAAGAGAAGCGGATCTGGGGAAGCTGTTGGGACAGGCAGGGTTGCATCGGTACCCAAAATGAGTCGCCTCATCCTCTGAAAAGCTGCGGTGTCCATCTGCCTTGTGGCAGTCACGGTCGCTAACCTAAAGGCCTGCCTTTTGGTACTGCTGTTAATAGAAAGGACACAAAGTGGCATGAAATAATTTTTCTTTGAATTTATTACTTTATTACATAGCACTAGCTATGGCTTGATGTTTTCCTGTTGCGGTGAAGGCGTTTGGGGATATCAACCTTTCTCACTTCTCCTTCCATTACTAGACATCCCTGCAAGTCCTTTGTGAGTTTTGTAGGTGACACGTAGAAATGCCCATTCCCAACCTGAAGTGAGCTGCTTTGATGCTCACTAGTACTCTGGACTCTTAAAAATACCAGTTTCTCAAAGAACATTCCCTTTCTCAGGAAAGCCAGTGACATTTATAAATCTCTGGAGTTCAGTTTTCTGAAGTACCTCTAAAGCAGTATGAAATCCAAGGAGAGCAGAAGGCATAACAGGCTTCTGTAGCTGGGAAGTGGCTTGTGCTCAGATACGGGGAGTTCGTATTTTTATTAAATTAGTGTTTTACAAAACTGAAGGTGTGAAAGTTTACTTTGCCTGGGGATGGCATTAACTTTGACTCCCGCTGTTTAATAAAGGAAAATGAATGCACACTAGAGCTGTTGCAGAAACCATTAAACATGATATCTCCAAAAGCTAGCTCATTTTCTTAAATATATTTCTTGAAATAATATGAGAAATTTTACTTTAAAAAAATGAATTTAAAAAATGTTAAGGACAAATGTTCTAAATGTATTTTGTCTTTCCAAATCTTTCTGTTAATATACCTACAATTAGCACAGACAATACATTTTATTTGCATCTTTGGACTACGTCCAAGGAGACTTTCATATTTCTCTTTGTTGTTACTGTGGATATGTATGGTTGTTACATTTTGTTTGGTTTCTTTAAAAAAAAAAAAAAGGAAAAAGCTCCTACAATCCAGTATTTTCATGGAAAATCGCATTTTCAGAAGTGCACAACATTCTGTTCAGTGTCCCTTGCACCTGTGGCCTGTCTGTGCAGATGTAATTGCAAGACCAAGTCCAATATACTTAGGGCGAAAATACCCATTGGCTTTTTGGCAGGAACATCTCCAGTGGCTTTTTGTTGCACAACCACTTCAGTTTATCAGTTTCCCACACTGCAAAATATTGTCGTTTAGAATATGCATGTGTTTAGAATTTTAGTTTCAGACTTATTTTGAAGCACTATAAAATTCAGGAAAGATATTCCTAGCTGTAAATCTCTGTTTCGGAGAAATGTTTGATAGGCTTAACCTACTATTGCTTGGGCTTTTTTTTCTTTAAATGTTGCATATGAGAGGAATAATGCAGCATAACACAAAATACTTTAGATCTGTCTACTGTTTTGTTACGGTTGATCACTTAAGCGCATGATTTTTGCTTTGTATGTCTGTAAAATGGGTGTAGCAGCACATAAGTGACTCAAATGATATACGGTGTAATTAAGCAGTGTATGTAAAATGAGATGATGTATTAGTGTCTGATGCTGTTATTTTAGAAATACACAGATCTTTTAATCTGTAACTGGAAAATACATTGATGTAAAATACATGTCATGTATTAAAATGTTAGGCAAAGATAACGTTAGTGGCAAATATCATTGGTTTTGTGTCTTATTTAAATAGCATGCCAGCTTCGTACTTTGGGGATATGTTTAACATCTGACATACATCAATTCCCAAATTCCAATCAGACAGATTTGATTTATAATTGATCATTTTTATGGGTTACAATGCAGATTCAGTTTTAATAATGCAACTCTTGAAATTAGTATTCTTCAAAAATGACTTTCGCATAGAGTAGTTACAACACCAATCACGTGTTTTAACTTACGTGTGTTAGGTGTGGATGAGAAAAATTACTGTAATTTCTATGAGTTACCATAAAAAGTGTATTAAATGTGGATTCATGGTGTGCAAATTGTGTTAGGGGATTAGAGGGTATTGGAACAGCGCTACTGACAGCAGTATTATAAAGTCAAAGCTAATTTTTTAATTTCTATTTGTAACAATGCCGCAATGGAAAACTCACATCAGTTCAAATATTTCTGTCAGTATTTTCAGTGTGTACTGAATAATGTTAAACAATAGTAAGGGCTGAAAAACTAGTAGAAAAGCTAGCATACAGCCCAGCATCTTAATTTCTCTTAAAATGCTTACCATTTTTGCTTATTTTACCCTTCTATTGATATCCACTTGGCAAGCCTGGGAAGCAAAAAAAAAAAAAAAAAAATCTCTTACATATCCATGATCAAAAATGAGCGCCTGATGGCCTGAAGGTTGAAATAATTATCTCTGGTGGCCGTGCAGATCTCAATGTCAAAGCTAAGAACCACAGGGCAGCAGAATTAAAGCATGAAAACTGGCATGAGCACAGACAACTGCTTGAGGCTCTTTATTACTGTTTGATACAGCAGTCCTTTGTTGGAAATCTTGTTTTTTTAGGTTCGAAAGCAACTGTGTGTGTCTAATCTCACATTTTCCTTTATCATCAATTCCATTCCTCTGATATTTACAAAACTAAGCAACATCACATGTGTTTATCCCGATTTCTGAATTAGTGTATCTGAGGCTTTCTGCTAATCTGCAGATAGGTGGCACCGTTCATACAGATTGGAAAAGCAGCGCTTTCCCCGTTCACACTATTCCATGCTGTAAATTAACCTGTCACTTTATTATTTGACAAGATCTTCATTTTTATTCATCAGGACTTGGGCCAGGATGGGTGCATTTATGGCCATTTGCTTTGCACGGCTCTCAGCTGAGTTTGTAGGTATTGTAAGTGAGATCCATTATCCCTGTTACAAGTGCACACAATGCAGATGCTGATCTGCGATGATGATGAGAAACCAAAGTCAGTAAAGACCACATAAGCCGCCCTTGATGAAAAGATAAATGAATGCATAAATAACATTGTGCTCTGCTGTGTTTGCTGAGATCAAGGATAGATTTTGAAGGTTTTGAGAGATCAGACATACAGAACCTGGAGAAATTCGCCCTCCCTCACTTTGCATTCAGCAAGCATTTCACTGTGTACAGAGGAGCTGAGACACATTTTAATGCATTACTGGAAGACCAGAAATGTTTGGGCACTTTTCTGTTTTGTTTTGTTTTTTAAGGGAAAAACAAAGGAACGGCATCAGGATAAGGCATAAGTTTAATTAAATATGAAACTAAAAAGAACCCCCAAACTGTTTGCATTTTCACTGTTCCTAACTCTGTTCTTTATGTAAATACTTCCACATCTATTGTGTTCTAATTATAAATGTAATTATAGAGATAAATTAGTAAATTGTGTTTGTAATTGTATTCATAGGGATTAATGACATTTAAACAGAGAGAAGCACGCTAGCAGAAGACCTATAGTTAAAAGGTGCGTTTCAACCATATATAGGGCCCTGTGTTAAAATATCGTGTAAAAATAAAACCTAGCTAATTGAATATGTTGTTTAGATTGGCAGCTCTGCAGTAATTTTCCCATGGTGTATGCATGCATGTATTAAAACAGGAATTTTTAGAAAGAGCTTAGTCATATTTAAATTGTGGAATCCTCTGATTAAAAAGAGGAAAAAAAAAAACTTTGTCAACATAAATTTTTTAAACGGGTGCAGATAGGGTTCAGGGTTTAAAAAGAAAGGCTTCGGTCTGTGCCATCCATCCCAAAATGCATTGTAGCTCACGTTTCATGCAAATTGCCATTTAGAATCTTTTGTTTTTCATAGGCAACATTCTTTAATATAATTTACATTAGCAAATTAGTACATTCATACTGCAGGACAGAATGGAAATGAAATATGACCTGTCAGGAAGTATGGTGGAATGATATATTCAGTATTTATAAATCGGAGTAAATACGCAAATTCTACCGTAGAACTTTCCCGGTTATTAAAATCACTTAAAGCCCTTTCCTAAACCGCGTTTTAAAGAGCTGGGTGACATTTTTGCAGTGGGGAAAAAAAAGATGAAATTTATTCCACTTTTTAATTTAGTTCTATATGTGTGGTAGATAATAACATGGCATTCATTTAACCATTACTGGACACCCGGTGACTAGTCGTATTTTCTGTCAAAAGGCTGTTTGCAGTTAATGTTAGCAAACCCACCACAGTCTGCCAGTGTAAGCAGATTATCAGTAATTGTATGTGTGTATGCATTTTGGGGGAGGGTAGGGGGCAA
>NW_008825323.1:2795541-2798041 GCF_000699105.1 Pygoscelis adeliae | reverse complement strand
AAATTAATCTGTCTCTAAATCTGTTTAAAGAGTTTTTGCCATATAATGAGCAATATAAATTATTAATATTTTCATGTTCTTAGGGACTTTCACAGCCATAATTTTACCAACACAGCTGTTTGACCCAGTGACATCATGTTTTGCATATTTTTGCATTTTAATGAGTTAGTCATTTAAAAGGTTACAAAGAAACCATAACTCATAAGTAATTAAATTATTTAGCAGAAGAAGTATAAGAAGGTCTTCTGACATAGGTCACTGTGGGAAGGAGGAAGCATCAGTGTGCCGAATTGCACCTGTTTGTTGAAGATAGGTACAAACCAGCAGCTTTACTTTTAGATTACAAGTGGCCATTTTCTCAGGGAAGTGGCTGAATACATGCACATGCTAAAACCAACGGCATTTTCTGTCATTGAGATAGAAGGTTTTTAGACTGCAGCCACAAACAATGCTCAACACTAAATGGGAGTTGTCTTTCAAGACTTGGATAACTTCAAGATTTTACAGAAAACACTTATGTGCACGATGTATTTTCCCTTTACAGTACAGAACGAAACGCTGAAATACAGACCTTCCAAGAGATTGACGTTTAATCTTTTTCTGTAATGGTTTAATACATATAAATTCTTGGAGTTGAAGGGTAAAGTAGAGGAACTTTGCAACTTGGGTTGCCTTTCTGCAAGCTAAAGATGTTACAAACCCAGACAAACCTCTGAGGCCATCGAAATATCTACAGAACAGTTCAGAAAGAGAAAATATTTACAAAAATATTTTACACTATTACAAAAGGGAAGGAAACGAGGTGTATTTTAGAATAAATTTACTTACGTTTTCTTGTTGTGCTACATAAAAAATACATACTTAAAGCCCGTTTGGGGGTATATTTATTATGAAGTACAAATGAGAATAATTAGGACATACTGTGACATTCTCAGGAAGGAGGCAAAGTAGATTGGAAAATGAATTTGCAGTTGAGAACTTTCACTGTCAGCTAATGGGATGCTTAGAAATACCAGAGAAACATTAAAAAACCCCGCGGTCCAGCTTAATCTCTGCACCTTATTTGAATATAACTTTCAGAGAGTAACTGCTATTCTCCTTGCTTTCCCTATCAGTAAATTAGAACCAATGATTGCTTGTTATTTCTGTGGGTTTTATGAAGATTATTTGATTTACCGTTGTTTCTGGTGCATTGCTTTCAAAAGGTTAAGTTCTATATCAATCTGAATAACCTTTTAATTAAAATCTTAGTGAAAAAGTGAAATATGCAGGAGGTTCATGTTTGAGATCTTGTACTCCTCTGAAGCTTCTGAAATTTTTGTCGGAAAAGAAAGTAAAATAGTTTCTTAAGAGAGAGGGGGGGACAGTTTCAGAGCACAGACTTTAATTACAGAAGGGGTTCCTATAAGGTGTCATTAAAAGATGCCGGGCCTTGGGGGTAACTGGTGGATTCATTCTTTCACAGGTTGTATGACCCCAAAGCTGTGCGCACTTAGTGAAGAAGAGCAGAAACTGTTATTGCAGCCCGGGCAGTTGTTGTGGACGGATTATTTGCAGTCCTGTATCCCGCCTGCGTGGCTGGGGTGGATTCACTTCCATTCAGCCTCCAGCGATTTCTCCAGATAGCCCGAATCTCACATCAGGGAGCGGTGGTGGGGCTGAGGTTTTTTAAATAATGTTTGAAGCAGTATTTGAACGTGAACGTAGTTCTTTTCTGTTAATTCACAGAATTACGTTAATGCTATAGCGTAGTTTCTGGTATTTCACTTGCCATGAGAAATAATTTTCCGCTGAAAATCCTGGTGAAATTAGTGCTTGTAAAGGCACAGAAGTTCCCTATCAAGAATACAGTACACAACTGAGGGAGTAAAATCCTTATAATTCATGCATGTGTTTATTCAGTTTTGGCCTTGGGAACAAACATCATGAAACAGGATTGCAGATCTTACGCATAGACATATTTGGGTTGCTAATTATAGATCAATGTAAAACATTAGTTCTTTTCAAAACTTTTCAGCAGTAAACTCAAAATGTGGTAGCAGCTTATCTGGAGGGGTTTTTTTAGCCTTGAACATTGATTTGTTTAGTATAGCTGCGCTAGCACCAAATTAACAAATAGCAAAGTAAAACGTGCTAATGGCGTGTTTTATACTGTCCAGCATAAAGATACTATATATGGTGAAATAAGATGAATACAATTCTGCATGCAAATAGATACGGACCTAATGCAGTGAGGAATTAGAAGGCAGTAAGAGAAAGGAAATGAAGAGTTTATTGTTTTTATAGCTCTAATATCCATTAAAAGTTAGTAACACAGCAGGTGACGGTTTGGGTAAGCGTAAAGTGAATGTTTTGAAATAAATAGCAGTTGGGTGACCTGGGATGTCAGGGCTCTAGACAAGGGTGTGTGTTTGTCAATATATCCTACATGTTTTACAGACTCCTCAGGGAACAGGGGAAGATACAATTTCACCTTTTCTGTGCCAAAACATTTTAATTA
>NW_008825323.1:2744962-2795506 GCF_000699105.1 Pygoscelis adeliae | reverse complement strand
AACCAAGGAGCTGACATTGATGCATGTGTTGATAAAGCTGCAAACATTCAAAATGAGATTAACAAAGATTTTGAGGAAAGGGTGACAGCTAATTTTGCACAGTATTCTGCATCTAATTCAGGTCAGTGTAATGATAGAATATTTTATAACTGTTGTGTCATCCAGAAGGACTTTTATGATGCTTTGTGTTTTTGAGGATTTGTGTATATGAAAGTATAGTTCTTAATACATCATTCAAACAGGTTATAACTTTTTTATTGAACGTCTATTGGTTGTAGCCATAAACAGGAATAAACTTCAGCATTTAGAAGCAATTTTATATATCCATCAGCATTCATCACAGTAATAGGTTCCTTTTGTCTAATTCACCTTGAAAGTATTGACTTCAGATGTGAAGTGGAACCAAAACTACTGTGCCCGTTTTGCGGCAGCACTTAATATTTGCAAAAAGGTCGGATGGAAATTTATATTAAGTGTATTTAAATAATCAAACTGTAGTTTCTTTGTATTGTGTGAGACCTTTTGAGAACATCTCAATGTATTTCTGCTCTATTCTCCTCCTTGTTTGAAGGCAACTGACATTCTTCTTTCACTTTTCTTTTTGTTTGTGAAATTTTCTCCTTTTTTTTATCCACTCACTTCTCCATCTGCTTTCACTTTTGTTTGCTTGGGCCGTCTCTCATCCCAACTTGATAATGAGGAATGCGGTGTGACCCTGACCTCTATCAGCCCATGCATGACCTTCTGACTCCCCCACATAACCTTTGACCGTCTCTTTGACAGCTTGATTAATTACCCTGTGTTATGATTTATGAGTAAGTGCTATGTAAAAATAATAGACAACAGGTGGTCCTCTAAAAACTTTTTGTGGCATGTTTTCTTTTCCTGCCTAACTTGATGAGCTATTTTAAGTTGGGAACTTAGCGGGACAATGTGTGTTTGGCAGTAACACGGCATTTTTACACACTCAGACACAGTGCTGGAATTCAGGCAGCCGAGGTGTAGCCGGGATGGAAATATCGCAAAGTGTTAGCAGGGTGCAGTTGCCAAAATGTACATTGGGTGGAAACAGAAAGCGGAGTCAACTGACATTTCAGGCGTTTCAGTCTCAGGTCACGTCTTGAGAAAATTGCTCAAATAATGGAGGGGGCATTTTTCAAGCTGAGCTGCATCTCCAACAGCTATGTTTACTTTAACGCTTCACTAGTGACTTCTGATTGGTTGTCATGACCTCATCCCACTGTTGCACCTACGATGTCGCAACAGTGACATAGATGTACCCTTCTCGTGGAAAAGATGGGAAAGGAACAGAACATACATCTTTCAGTAAGATGAATGGACGTTGCTGTGTCCGTCTTAACCACGGGCAGGTTTAAGAGCTGAGCACTTTGAGTTGCACTTCCCCTGGGAATTAGCTCCAGTCTTGTTGCCAACGATCCAAATAGAAACCTGAACTTGAAAATTCAGGTTGATAAAGCTTAGGAGAGTGATCTCTTTCAGACCCTCGCTCGCAGTCCAGAAAGATAGTTACACAGGTCAAAAGATTCCTCTCCAGCCCTGACCTCTCTGGTCACATATGGTGTCCCATCTTGGTGGATTAATATGCAGAGCTGAATGCTTTCAGCTCATTATTCATGTGGCCAGGCAGAAGAGATTTCAAAAGATTTGGAATTTACCTCAAATACTTTGGGGTTCTTTTTTTTAACCTTACTCTTGCTGTCAGAGGCAATAATTTTGGTATTCCTTCCGTTTCGAACATCTCGCTTGAACTTCCAGTGAGAGGCAGAAAGTACCGCTCCATTTCTGGCTCACGTATTATGGTGGAAAAGGCCCTTTTACGGTGTTCTGTCTTTGTAGTAAAGGTATTGTAACCGAGATTCATGATTCTTTCCAACACTTGACTTTGTCAGCCTGCTTTTCCTTTTGTCATCGTTTGCTGGGTCAATCATAAGTATTAATTGTATTTGTATTTATGAACCTGAAAGTGGAGTTTGTGCACAGTCCTCTACCTCTAGAAGCAGTTACCTGGAGGATGCTAGTAGTTAGTGTAGATTATGTTTTACTTACCTTGAAGCGTTAGAATTTGGGGAAATAGCTGTTAATTGGGTGTTTTAGTCTGAGAGAGAAGCTGTAATTGTATCCACCGAACTTCTAGATTAGAGGCTGGGACTTGTATTTATCAGTGTCTGTCCTGATTATTGCGTCTCATCACAGACACACTAATGGGGGATGCAAGCAGACCTTGGCTTCTGTGCAGCTTCTGTTTTCTCTTTTTTTTTGGTGCTGCAGGCTCTTTGCTGGGTGCTGTGTCCCAAAGTTTAGCTTTTTACCATGAAAAAGCTTTGCACTTTGGAGAGTGGTTTCTCTTTCTGCGTGCACTGTACACACAGGAGAAAACTGCTCCACTGTTAGGTATGTTGAAAACATACCTAGTGTTTTACTGGGGGTGGCAAGCTTTAAAAACTCTCCTGGATGATGGTATTTACTTACATCACAGGTCACTACGGTTTAACAATGCTGTAAGCTCATCATAGCTGAAATCGATATTTTTGATGACGTTGTGAGGTACATACTTCTGAACACGACTTTCACTTAAAAAGATACTTTTTAATGAATGTGATTCTTGTCTTTGCTTAACAGTCGTGCCAAAGACTGTGTATCTTGCCTAATTATTAAAGTTTGCTAAAGGCCTTTTTTTATATATTAGTGGTCTTGTGCGCTCAGTTTTGCACTGACTTGCCGTCTGCTCACGCCCGCTGTGTTAGTGTGGAGTTCCACCTTTTTTTTAATTTTCTGACTGCACTGAACTTCAATGGTGCAGCTATGCTCACGTGAAATACATTTTTTTTAAATTAATTGAACTTAAAAGCCACATTGTTTACATAGATGTTATTTAGAGCTGAGTATTCCTTTTCAGTAGAAAATGCTTGGGCTAAGGCTGAGTGAGAGAGGTTGTAACTGGGTACAATTTTACCAGTTATTTTGTTTTTCCGTGTTGCTTTATACATGTTACTCTCAAATCTTCTTTCTGGTGCCATTGTTTACATCTTGCAATTTAGGATGCAGAAGTACAAGGGAAAGGGAAATACACTACGTCGCGTAAGCAAAACAATCTGAAAAAGATTACCTTCCTAAGAGAAAGTCTTATGAATTGTAAGATTATTTTATTTCTCAGTTATGGGAAAACCTATCTCAGTTATTACTTAATTATTTTAATTGTACTGACAGGAAGGGCCTGCTATGTGGGAGAAATGTGGAAAAAAATGTACAGGGAGACATGTTACACTGCTTAAAATATAATTGATAAAAATCTTTTAATTGATTTATGAAATAGTGAATTTAAAAATGGAATCATATTTCATCTGTTGATGTCTATGTGAAAAATTGACATTGTGTCCTCATAAAATTGGACAAATGAGTCATGTAATTTTCAGTTACATAATCAATAACTTAGACAAATTCTACTTCTTTGATGATTTATGTGTCTGTTTTGTGGTCAGCTTGAAGTGGACACAGAGTTTCAAATCCCTGTAACACTTGCAGACCTGTAATAAACGCATGAATTTTGCATTTGGCATTGTATAGAAAGCAAAACTAATCAATGCGCGGAACGTCTCTGCTCAAAACGAGCAGGTCAAGAAGATGAACAGCACAGAGCGCCCCAAAACCACCAGCCTGCCACGTACCGCGAAAACGTGGTCCTACCCTGCCACTAGCGAGCTCAAAAAACATCCTTTCGTCTGAGGCGTGTGATTTAGGGACGTTTGTAAGCGGTATTCTCCCCTGCGATGGGTTTTGGGCTTTGAATTTTCCACGTTGGAAATTTTACGTGTTAATAGTAGGGCGTTGTGTGTTCATGTGACCAGCAATGGCGTGGGTAGATTTTACACTTCGTCTCCTTTAATTTTCCGTTTTCCTTTGCCCTTCCCCCTTTGTTTGTTTGTTTGTTTGTTTGCCTGTTTGTTTATGTTTATCCCAGTTCCATTCACTCAGCAGGGAGGGCAGGGGAGCGACATGACAGGAGACCGCTTACTCACGGCGCCGCGCCTAGCGAGGAGGCAATTTTCTCTTTGGCCTACGGTGACCTTTTTTGACTACGTCCCTTACGCCAGAGACAGTGTCCTGAATGCCTCTGTTCCACCCTGTTTAGCAGAGTGCAACCGTGCCCTTTAACTTGGTTTTTGGTGGGAGGAGAAGCTACGGCAGACGTTTGAGAAGGGCACAAGGACGAGGGGTAGGAACTCCCTTCAGATGCGATTTTGATAACTAGTCGAGTGTGTCCAACTGTAGAAAATCACCGAGTGACAATCTGTCTACCTGACAGTGGCCACAAAGCGCTACAAGGTTTGTGAATGGCTCTACAGATCAGAATAAAGCAAGCCCAGATAAAGTATCTTTTGTTGGTGTGGGCTTGGTTTGCTCTGGCCAGCTAGGTGTGGGGACCTCTTTGATCCTCGTGCCTAGCCCAAGCGCAAAACGAAGCAGCAACTGAAAAGCTGGAATAAAGCTGTTCAGTTAGATAATTAGTATAGACGTTTCCAAAAAGTAAGTCTCTATCAAAATTTACTCTTAAAGGACAGCTTGATTTTGACTGGGAACCCATGGTAACTTTAAGGACTCATCTGTTAAATGCACGTGCTTCTCTTTTCTCCCTGCGTTTGCGATTATATCTTCCACGAATATTACAATTCTTGTGTGATTTGCCATCATTTAAAAATCATAATAAAATGATTGGCTGATTTATTCAAGATTTATTTCTCATTCATAAATTCATGTATTTTTCAACCAGCTCATTTTCTGAGGCACAAAAAATGCAGCTGGTATGCTCAAAAGCATCCTGCAGGTCACAAATTTTCTCTGGGTTTGTTGAATACAGGACATAATCCCAGTGAAGTTTTAGAGCAGATTTAAAGATGTACTTAAAAGTCATCCCCACAGTAAAAGAGTTGACTTGTAAGCAATACCACTGAATCAGTTTTGGTATTGATTCATTGTTACTGCCGCTATTGGCTTCTGCATGGTATGCTTGTTGTCAGCTAGACAAAAGGTCTTACTATTTTAAACTGCAGTGAATAATTTTCACATGCTTTCTTTAATATATATATATATATATGTATATTAAATCCCTCCATCCTTTTTATTTTAAAGGTTTTTATTGGCTGGGTAGAAAGCTTTTTATTCATCATTATGTAGAGTTCTTAAAATAATATTTTGCTTTTAGTTCTCACACTGTTTTCTGAAAAAGTCATATAAAGTGCTTATGAATAAAACAACATATTAAATTATTTTAAAGGTAAGCCAGGCAACTTTTCTGACGCTGAGGGATGTGTATGAGCATAAGTGCACGCACAGACACATATTCACACATCAATATCCCTTTAATGACAGAAATGAAACAAACAGAATAGTCTTAAAATACCCTTCTGTAAATTCTGTTGTGTGAACTTACTGAAATAAATATGAAAGTTTTTAAGAGCGTTAAAGTAAATGCAAAGCATTTTCAAGCATTAAATCTCCCTTTCTGTATTTCTTCTTTTTGTGTGTGTGTGTCTCTTCTAAAACAGGAAGGCTATGGAGTAATAGTACTGAATCCCAATGAGAACTATATCAAAGTGGAGAAGACAAAAGCCCAAGTACAGCTGTCTTCTGATAGCTCAGGTGAACCTGCAGAAAAGAGGGAAAGAAAAGATAAAATCCAGAAGGAAACAAAGAAGCGACGTGACTTCTACGAAAAGTATCGAAACCCACAAAAAGAAAAAGAAACTATGCAGATGTATATTAGAGTAAGTTTCTTTTGGTTTTCTTTGCCCTCCTTTAATGACGTATAGATATGTTTACTGTCCATATTGCCTAATAAACAGCATGCTTTTTTAAAAACGAACACATTACCGAGATGGCATTCAAGAGTTCATACAGAGTTCCTGGCTCTTTATTCTATTGGTATTTTTTGTCACTTATTGAATGTGAAGTTTTGGAAGAGTTACAAAACGTTCCTTTCTAATTTGAAAGGGGAACTTCAAATAAACCCCAGAGGAACTCACTGGTGCTATCAAGAAGGAGAATGATTTAAGGAAGACTTTGTAAGAATTATTTTATAAACAGAGTTGTACGTAAGAAACACTTTCTAGTGCAGCTTAGGCAACAAATTAGCTTCACATGTCATGTGTGCATTTATTGTATTATATTGTCTTATACTGGGGAGGCGGTAGTTATAGCCTGATAGCTTTTTAACATATTACCTGCTGAATTAATAATGTATTGTGGAAAATACTGGTGTTCATCATGTGTGGTAGCAGATTTACCCTATAATGTATTGTTTTCATATGAGCAGCCATCCATTGTGTTTCAGCTGAACTTCTGAAGGCAGATAAAGGAGGAGAGTTATTAATATCTTAATAAATATTTAAGCTAGAATAGTTCGAGAATGGTGTAATGAGGAAACTCTGTCCCTTACTCTTTTCTTACTCAGTGAACCTTTGCACTTTGTAATGCTACCAGCATGGGATCGTTATAACAGTGCTACCCGAGGATTTCTAATTCTGCAGGGGCCACAAACAATATTATTTGCACTTTGACATGTTTTGCTTCATATACATACTATGCATTATACATTCGAGACTGAGTCATGCAATTTCCAAAGCCTTTATTATGAAAGTTAGCATTTTCATTCAATGGTAAAACGTGTCAAAAACGCCACAGTGCAGTTAAAACTGTAAAAATGTATATGCCTTCCTGGTGTGAAACAGAGAAAAATCCAGCAAAAGGGATGTTGGAATCATCTTAAATTTTAGCAAGTTCCTATTAATTGTGGTTTGGCATAACCACAATTATTTGGAGAAATACAGCTGTACTGGCTAGTTAAAATGGCTTGTAATCTGGGTGTGAGTTTATCACTAATACCGTAAATTCTACTATGTCTTTTGAGAAATACCTTGCTACTGGGTATGGGAAACAAAAAGATGCCTATACATATTCAAAGTCACCAAAAAGCTGCTTTTTCGATCTGCTGCTTTTTATGAGAGATGCAATTCTGCCCACCAGCCAGACCCTGCTTCTAAAGAAAGAGGGGCAACCAGGCTTGTCTCAAGGTCCATCAGAAGCCAGTGGACGATGTTGCTGTATTGTCCAGAAAGGTGTTCAGTCAGCATGCTGGTCCAGAGTCCCCTTGTTGAAAGTGTACCTTTTTTTGATACCCTTTTAGCAGTTCCACTTTCTCATGGCTCTTTTGCTTGATGAGGCATGAAATTTGGCTTCAGGAGGTTTGACCCCCGAAACATAAAATGCACGACTCCATCCCGTTTTCTTTTTTTGCGTGGCTCCGTGCCTCAATATGAGTGTTGACATTCCCTTTATTCAAATTTCTTCAAAACAAGGAAGAAAGTAGCATAAGTTTTAGTGAAAGTGTGGGTGGTGGTCTCCTTTCCTGGGTGAATTAACTGAAATCAGGTTTTCTGATGCGGTTGGTGTTTTATTCTGAAAGAATTCTTCAGGTTTTTTCTTTAATAGGCTCTAATACAGAGTTTTAGAAACACAATGAAAAATGTCCCTGTTTGGTGTGTGTGGCAGGGTAAATTACTGCAATTTACTTGCCTGGTGGCAGTCCAACAAAGCTGGACCGCCAGTAGGGAGCCATTTACTCCGTTGGGCAGAACTGCTAAGACTGTAAAAACTTTGTGGCTACAGGAGGAGGTGTGAACGTAGCGTGCTCTGCTCCACCTTCCTGGCCCCAGACACGGTTGTCAGTCTGTCCAGGCACCGCACGGTGCAAACAAAATGGCGCAATGCCGTATTTGCAGTGTATTTCTTGCCTCCCGTGCTTGGGTCCGTAGGATTACGGACCACGTAATTCCGATTACGGAATCGCCATTCGTTTGCACCCCGGGACTTGCTGGCAGGCTTACCTCAACCACAGGCTGCTGGGGGGTGCGGTGTTGGAGCTGGTTTGGAGTAATCTCAAAGGGCAATTTAGATATGACCTTTACCTACTGTGTAGCATAGCATACGTTTGACTCAGTGGGCTCTTGAAATAAAACATATTGTCACTCCACAGAAATATTTAAGGACGGTATATGATTCGTAATGATCTCATCAAATAATTTTGAAAAACCTGAGTAAGCCTTACAACATCTTTGCCAAGCGGGGCAAACTGGTACAGAGAGACTAGGTGAAAAATATCCTCACAAGAAGGCATCAACTGCGTCTAACGTAGAAGGAAAATTTGTTTGTGTCAAATATGCTGGAGAAATTGTTTCAGACTGTTAAGCTGTAGGAATAAATATCCCCGGTTATGTTCTCATAGGGTCATTGAGATCTGTTGTGATCTGATGAGGAAATGCCATTTGAACAAATTAAAACTGTCTGGATGATGCTCCCACTTGTGCAGTTAGATTTTCCAAGCATTAGAAAAATGGAACTCTTCCATGGTAAATTTTTCAAGTATTTTATTTATTTTCCTAGGAAAAAACAGATAGCTAGCATACTCAAGAATATGTAAAAGCAGAGTCTTAAAATACGAAATCTCAAATTGCACTGTATTTTTGTACAAAATAGTATAAATAAAAAGGACTATGGGAATATGTAGTGCATTAAGCATAGTGCTTGAAAGATCAAAGAACTTATTGTTTCATGCTGGAAGTTTTCTTAACTATGAAATAATGTACTTTCTGGCATACATTATAGCTTGTTAAAGGGACTGATTTGGTCTGGGCAGTAAACATCATGTCAAACATTATGGCAGAAAAACCTGCTTAATATGTTTCGTAATAAGACAGAATTTTTTGTTCTTGAAAACATCTGCCAACTGAATTCACGAGTGAAGACAGAAAATGTCATCAATTCAGTAACAATCTTATAAATTTGGTTTCTTTTTTGGCGATGCAAACCAAGGAAAAAACTTCTTGATAATCAGCATTGACTATAATACTTTATGGAATGATTAAACAAAAGCATTTTACTTTTATATAACATGCTAATGAATGCATATGAATTTTAATACTCTTACTGTTCAGATTTTAACAAGCATATTGCCAGCAGATCATTTTAAAAGCATCTGTTTTTTAATGTGTTGAATGGAGGGTTGAGCCAAATAGCTAAATATGTACATACATCCTTTTAAAAAACATATTTCTATCCTTACTTATAGATACTACCATTTTTTCTTAGACCACCAGAGGCTGCTGCTGTACATATTGGCTAATGCTTCCCTCCAGAGACTTAATACCCTAGCCAACCTTCATTTATTACTGAACTAAACTGAGAATTTGTTGATCTCTAACCTTTTTCTATGGAAACAGATCATACAGGCTTAAATGTGACATGATTATTCCCTCCATCCTCCAAGCCATCTCCCACTCCCTACAGATTTTCACATTGACACTGTCTTCTCTATGTTAAAAGACACTTAGAAATGTAAATCAGTATTTATCCCCTTCTAAATAGCATTCACCACTTAAACAAGTATACTGAATGGATTCTGAAATGTTATTAAAGAAAAAAGTATAAATCGCGTAATTTTATAATAATAGTAATTTGCGATAATGTTGTTGCCACAATAGTCGAGGGATATCAAAGAGGCAACGAAAGAAGAAGTAGGAAGAAGTAGTACCTTTTCTCAGACCAGCTGATGGGGTCAGGTTTTCTGGGCAAAAGGGATAAACCTTTCCGAGGCCTGTATGCTAGGAATTTTGTCCTTTTTTTTCCACCGAGCTTAGCTGCTTTAATAATTCTTACTGCAAATATTATTTTTACTATAGCACAATCTATAACAGCGCTATTTATACTAGCAGCGTATCAATGAGATTAATTTTGGATGTAACATACTTTTCATAAATAATTTTTCACATTTTCTGCGAGAGATTAAATAGAAAAAGATCATGTGCAACTAATTAATTTGTTTTACTAAAAATGGATGCATCAGGATAATTTGTGCCAGTATTTAGGAGAAAGCGGTAAAAGGCAGGTTTATTAATATACGGTTAAGTACGCAGCGACTGCTGGTGGGCAGGAAATCCTGGCAAGCGTGCAAGCACAGTTGTGCCATTTCTGCTTATTGTTCGGTACGGCTGACACGAGGCATCGCCTGACTGAAGGTCACCGCCGAGCGTCCGCTTGTGCAGGGTGACCTTTCGGTGCGGCGGGCTTATTGCACTGCGGTCCCGCCAGCTGCGCAGGTCTGGCCCCGTGGCCGTCCCTGGGCTGATGCAGGCTCCCTCTGCCTACCCAGCGACTTGGCAAGGTGCGCGCCTGCTCTCGTCCAGAGCCTGTGTGGCTGCATTAGTGTGCTGCTGAGACCAAGCTAATAAGCCCTTTATTCCAGCAGAAGAGACAAAATGACAAGCGCTAGGCAGACAGCTCCCAAGAGGTACGGGACATGCTCCAGCACAGAGAAAGTCCGTGGCAGACCTGGGCATCAGGACCCAAACCTCCAAAGTCTCAGTCCAACGTTTATATTGCAATACCTTTTTTCTTCCTCTCTTACAACTTCCAGAGTTACTTTACCTATACGTCTGAAATAACACATCGTTTTACTTTGTCTATATTTACCTGTCAAAGCCTGTTACTTCCTTCTGTTCCTGTGAAATCTCTTTCACTTCTAAGCAACAGCAAAATCATGCAGGCCATGGAAAACTTATGAGAACTGCTTAGAAACTACTATGGCTTTATTGGTCTTGCCCCACGTACCAGTGGGCGTTCAGAGTTAAACAAGACTGCAATTCAGGCGCTGGGACGTAAACGTGCAGTGACATTCTGGGTGCCCTGGAGAGATCTGGCCCGTGTCTTATAGGACCTGCACCGGCGGAGACCTGCACCACCCTGGCCCAGCAGCTGGAAGCCAAGCAGAAGACTCTAAAGCATCTAAGATGGCACTGAGCACCTACAGTTAGGCCTCGGCATCATTCCTAAAGGGTCAGATAAGCTTTAAGTTCTTATAGTAATTTCTATACAACGGGAAAAATATGTATGTGTCATATTTCATTCTATTGACACTACAACAAACAGGCATCTGACATTAAATAGCAAAAGTACGTAGAGTTTAAACTATAGTAGTATTGAATAATTTATGCACAGGCTATTTAGCTTGTGCAGTTAAATTAGGTATTTTAAAAAATCCTGAGAATGTAAAGACTTCTTATGGTATGTTTTGCGTCTACTAGTCTGGAAAAGTTGTATTTGTCTTCTTTTCCTTGAGCAAGTGAGAAATCGGAGACGCAGATAATCACTGAAGGAAGATTTTGCATCTCTTCAAGAGCACCACCGGCTCTTCGTTCTGCCATACCCTCTCTTTGTTCTGCGTTTCCCAAGTATGGTTTAATCAAAGAAAAGGAATAAATCGGGGCCATCTAGCTTTGGTGTCTTTCAAACATTCATTACATGATGCCGACAAAATGTGCATTGTTAGATCCGGCTCCTAAAACGTGAGGCAAGCCGTGTGAGTTTCCAAAAGAAAGAACCAGCTTGCATCTCTCCTCCCACCACGAGCTGTGCGGTGCTCCCATTGTGCTAAAAAAGACCGTCTCTCGCGGGTCAGATGAGTCCTCCTTCCTTTCAGATGGGATGCAGGCTTGGTAAACCTGGCCAGTTAGCAAGCTAATGGTAAAGAAAACTAGCTCAGCGGAAAGCGGACCTACTTGTTGAAGGCAAAGATGAATAAAATTATTCAAACTTCTTGTGCTCGGATAGTGCCTGTCTTTGATTGTAGAGAGATTGCAGTTAAGGACTGAAAAGCCCTCCTAGGTCACCTGGTCCATCCTCCTGCCAGTGCAGATTGCTCTCTGCAAGTATCCTTTATCATTTATCATACAGAATCAAAGGATAATGCCCTTTTAGCTGATATCCAAAACAAGGATAATATCTTCTAACCTACTGCACGCAGTTGCACGTTTTGATGCTAGATTTCAGTGTGTTTGGGAAAACTGGCAGAAAAAATGTAGCAGGGACTACATACACCTTTTTGCAAAACTTCGAGGTTCTTTACGTGTCTTTTTTTCTTGGGGACCAGTCAGCCGTAAGAGCCTTGATACAGTGAGAGATGCACGTTTTGATGCTAGATTTCAGTGTGTTTGGGAAAACTGGCAGAAAAAATGTAGCAGGGACTACATACACCTTTTTGCAAAACTTCGAGGTTCTTTACGTGGGTTTTTTTGGGGGGGGCAGTCAGCCATAAGAGCCTTGATATAGTGAGAGATTATGAAAATTAATTTCTGAGATAAATAAATATAGTCATCTTAAGATGAATGGTGCTGTTGCAAAATAACCCTTTTCTATGGGGACGCACCACCTCACCCCACTCCTTTAGAAATATTCATGGGTTTGGGGTAGGGGGTTTTGAGGACTGTACCGTGATGCATGGAGGTCAGGAAAACAACATTTGTGGAGTCCTAGGAACTGAATGTCAGCAGACAGGGAACCGGGGCACAGGATGCACAGTATGTTCAAGGATGTTGTTTTCACCTCATCTGCTACAGAAAACAAAGTGAAAATTCAGGAAAAAATACGAAGAAAAAAAAAAAATCTAGCTTTTGGGATTAAGATAAATCTGGTAGTTCCTCTGTAGTCTGCTTGGCTGCCTGCAGCAGTGACAGCTGCCAAAGGGGCTAGAGGTAGTGGAGGAAATGGTGGCATAGAGGAATGTGGAATAAGCTGCCCAGAAAAATGTGAGTTCCTACCCTGTAATTCATAGGTGGCTCACAATTTGAAAAATTAATTGATTATAGCCCTTTCATTCGTTACATTTTAAAATCCTAATGAGTGAAGGATTTTACTAACTAAAATTCTTACTTCTTGTGAATTTACTTACTGTGCAATGTTATTTTGAATTATTTACCTCTTGACAACAAGGTTTATCTTTTTAGTCAGCTCATTCTCATCCTTATACACGCAAAGAAATATGCCTTATTGTGGGCTCTGAGGAGAACGGAGTCGTGACCTCCATTCTCACTATGCCTTAGTGAACTCTCAGCCGATCAGCACGCCCTGAGAACTACCTTTTACCAACTTCAGGGCTGTTAACTTCATTTTCATAGTGTCCAGACAGAAGTCTTTCCTAAGGTAGTCTGTTTTATGGTATCTCCAGCCATGAACTCATCTAAATTTTGAGAAATCTTCCCGTTCCTCTCTCAGCTGAATCCTTGTTTTATCCTTCTCTCCCTGGCTAAAAGGAGATGCTAAACTGATCAAAAATGCTTTTTGTCTTTTGTGGTCGGTGGTGTCAGTAGCAGGTTTTCTCCCCTGAATCGGCTGCATGCTGTTCAGCCGTGCTCTTCTACATTTTGTTATCTAACAGTTGATTCTCTTTCTCTTTCTCTGTATTTTTGATCAGTACTTGGCAAGAATGAATTTGTCGATACACAATGAGGTATATTTTCTTTATTATTAAGTAATACTTGAATTTTAGTTACTTTTCCCAATAGATGGCACTGCTTGGAGAGAAACTACTGAATAAAGTAACACCAAGTTGCATTTAGAGTTACCAAGAGTTGCGTGTGTTGAGGAGCCTTAAGTTTTTCTGGGCTCTTAAGCAATGCTTTGGGATCTTCTAGCTTGGGACTTTTAGCAAAAGCGTGGAGTGAGAGAAGTATCACAACTATATTGAACAGGTTCTTCAGAAAGGAGGGGACGTCCCTGGGTTAGTAGCTTTTGACAAACATAATGATGCTGCTTCTATTACTGGCAAGCAGTGCGAGTAATTATGGGGATTGCAGATCAGGGTCGCAGGGGCTCCAGTTGTCGTTCTGCTGTTAGATCGTGTAGCAGGAGGGATCCTTAGTTCATCATCAGGATGTGATGAAACAATTTGCCATGCATCCAGCCAAGTGTCAATTTTTTATTTCTTTAATAAAATACTGCTCCTGGTTGCTAAGCCTCTTCACCTTTGAAAAAAACAGCAAAAATATTACATCTGGTTTTGTCATGTCCTTGTTGAATTAGGGAGTGAGTGGAAGAGTTGCTCTGTCCCAAAAGACTTACTTTACAACTTACACACTGTCTAGTATCACTTACGTTTGAGTCAGTCGCTATACCTGTAATGCAGTGTGAATTACACGGGGCAGTTCCCCCTAACACACACACACAAGCGCACACGCATGTATGTGCACACAGGCACTACCTACACTAAAGCACACAAAACCTACGCGTGTTCTTGCGTGTTCAGCGTCCTGCAGACTCTGCGGGAGGTGGGCTCTGACATAATGTGTGCAGGCATAGGATACATAAGACTGGAAAGATTCTTTTTTACCAAAAGCAAAGATTTAATCAGTACATCCAGTCGTACAGTACAGCAAGAAATTTAAAATGTAGTTAATTCAGACAATACGCCTGGTAGTTCATAAGCATCTGCAACATGTTTGTTCTTTCAGACTGTTTTTTCCTTCCAGGATGGTTTTTCATTCCTATCTCCTATTTTTTCCACCTGCTGTGTAACTGAATAATCTGATTTCATGGATCTTGCAAGTTCAGCCTATATCCTAGAAAAGTGGGCAATTGACATTATCACTTAATTGTGTCACAACCACTCTGTTCTTAACCTGGGAAAACAGAAGCCTTAATTGCATGTAGACGTTAAGAAGACAGATATTTATTTCTTTTAGGGCTCTGGTTTGCTGAGGAATTCTTTTGAAGTTAGCAAATTAAGTAATGAAGACATTTAGCAAAGCTTAGGCTGCATAAGTAGTTTTGAAAGATTTCTAGGTTCTGCAATTAACTTTGTGGTCTTATCTTTTGATAAGTCACTGCCCTCACACATTCCACCTTGCGGTACACCTCTCTGAGCCTCTGGGTACTCCACTTTTCCTGTTGTTCAAAAAATGAACAAACACATTTGATGACAGGATAATGTTATTCATCATGTGTCCTTTGCACTGGCTGCCAAAAAAGGGTAGGCTTATGTTTAACGGCTGTTGCTTATTTTTAAATCCCTTACCAGTGAAGACCTTGGCCGTGTATGCAATCCTCCTCGTTGAGATATGTCAAGCTTTCAGACGCTGCGTGCTGTTTAAGGCTCTGGCTGCTTTGCCTTAAGTGGGCAAATGAGTTATTGCTGTGATAGATCTTAAAATAACAGCATCTGATTTGATCATGGAGTCCACTTGTCTTAAATACCTTTCTGCCGCTGTTGGCTGTTTGTTCATTATGTTCTTTTACCGTTTCCTTTCCCTTTCTGTTTTGAACTACCTCAGCTGACTGACAGAGTGTGGCTGATATTTAAATGGATTTTTATCCTGATGGGCACCAGACAGTGTCATCACTGGAGTGGAAGTTCAGATACTGTTGTTGTTCTGTTACAATTGTGGTAATTAACCATGACATCATTTCCTAACACTATGAAGTAACACCTATGTCTACCCAAAGATAAAGTGACCAGGCAAAATTCAGCTCTGCTAGACTCAGCAAAGACAGACTGCAGTTGCAAAAGGTGGCCACTGCCTCAGTTGTGCTGGAGGTCCACAGAGCATGCAGAAGTTGGAAAGAAAAGGTTATGTCACGGAAATATTGTAAATGATTTTGTGTCTGCAGTGGTAGTCATCTGCAGGACCTCTCTGGAGTGTGTTCTAATTCACTTTGTCTCAAATGCATGTGGTTCAAGGTTTGGGGAACTTCCACAACATACATTCTTACACTTCTGCGACACTGGAACTACAGAGCTTGCTCTTTTTGCTTTCGACAGAAAGTATCAGGCACTTGTGACCAGTCCTGGCTGACACTGCTTTGAGCATGGTGTTGGACTAGATGACCTGCAGAGGTGCTCTCCAGCTGATGTGGTTCAGTGGTTCTACCATTACTAAGTTCCACCTCATCCCTCAAAGAAGTATTTAAGTTGTGGATAGGCTTTGTGGACATTGTGAAGAGAGGAGAATTTCCCTGTCTCAGAACATTTGGTACTACTGAGGTTGTGGTTGGTCACCCACTTACAAAGAGCAGGCTCAGGTGATTGAGACCAGGAAGCCTACCTAGCTATTAACATGGTTAATACCATGTGGTCTTGCACAAGTACTGCTACAGAAGTGTACCGTGAAAGATAGAAGCCCCTCCAGACAGGCAGTGGTGTTTCTTGGTATTTTTAACACAGGCATGTTGAGCAGAACGTTGATGATTTCTTCAGAGATCAAGAAATTCCCCAAGCAAGATCATCTGCTTAAATTCGCTGAAGCACCTTAGAGCAGTACAGCAGTAGGAGTTTTTTTGCAGATGTTCTCCAGATGTTATTGGCATGCCCATTTTTGAATAATGGGAAGGATACAAGTACTGTCCATGTCCTTCCTACTCCTTCTCCTTTGTTATTTCTTTAGCGAAAAGGGGTTTGCCTACATTGTTAATTTAAGTCCACAAACTTTCATTTTAAACTACAAAGCAGTTCTTGAGTTTCGGGAAGAGAAAAAATACCCTGTGTCATTCAAATTGATTATTTGCCAAGTGTGTGTTTAGAGCAGAATTAAAAAGGCTGCATCTTTGTTAAAGTATTAGTGAACAGCAGTTTAATTAAGCCTGTGCACAACTGCTTCTTGGAAGATTTTGTCTACACTGTTAATTTCAAAGTGAGACCTGAATCTGTACCTCAGCTGCAGGCTGGTGCATTAACTACAGGTTGCCTTGAAGCCCTTGAACAGGCCCCAAGTTTCTCTTCATCTCTTAAACCTGTGCCCGTGTTCATAAAGAGTTATGTATTATTTAAGATACTCCTGTCCAGTTTTCTGTGGATGCTGTTGATTGGAAGACGTCTGCTCATGCAGACACCTGCATTGCCACCTCCAAAACTAATCCGTGCTGCTTGGTGGAAAGGCAGTTTGGGGTATTCTGGCATTGTACTGGGATATCGGACACAGTGAATGGGAACGCATTTTGGGGGATTTCCAGGGCATCTGGTACCTGGCAACTATCGGTTCTTACCGCTCATTGTCAGCTTTGTTACTAAACAAGATTTAAGATTTAAAATATGTTAGTATAGAAACATTTGCACTAACAGAGCTAAACTACAAAAATAGCAAAATACGTTAAACGTGGATTGTTAAACAGTGTTCAACTGTTGTTAGTCATAAGAGCTATCGGAGTTCTTCCAAAGACTCAGTTAGCCTGAAGATCTGGTTAATCAGCTCCTACAGGACATCCAGGACCAGAGACAACTTACCCAGGCTGTTCTTGGGGTCACAGCTTTTCTGCTGCCACCATTAAGGACAGATCCTCTAGTTGCCCAGGTCCATTCTTTTGCACAGTCTCTTTCTTCTCCAGTGCAGGATGGAGTCAGTCCTGCTTCTCTTTTCCTGTTTATCTGCACTTCATTCCCTATCACCAAGCACTGGGACATTTTGTGGCAATATGGGGATGTGGTGGGTTGACTTTGGCTGGCTGTCAGGTGCCCACCCAGCCACTCTATCACTCCCCTCCTCAACTGGACAGGGGAGAGAAAATGCAGCAAAAGGCTCGTGGGTTGAGATAAGGACAGGGAGACCACCCAGCAATTACCATCACGGGCAAAACAGACTTGATTCAGGGAAATCAATTTAATTTATTGCCAATTAACAACAGAGCAGGATAATGAGAAATAAGAACAACCTTAAAACCCCTTCCTCCCACCCCTCCCTTCTTCCCAGGCTCAACCTCACTCCCGATTTCTCTAATTCCTCCCCTCAAGTGGCACAGGGGGACAGGGAATGGGGGTTGCGGTCGGTTCATCACACATTGTCTCTGCCACTCCTTCCTCCTCACAGTCTTCCCTGCTCCAGCGTGGGGTCCTCCACCGGTGCAGGTGGATATCTGCTCCACCTCACAGAAGAAAGACATGAGATATTAAGCAGGAGGACGTGCTCAATCAATAATGCTTCTATCTTCTCCTGATAAATTTTATTGGGTTTGCACCATTGTTGGTGAGCAAACAGAATTTTTTTTCAGAGAGGCACTGGTAATGGGGTGGCATGGCAAAGCCCAGCAAACAGCTGAAATGGATTTAGCATTTGTCAAATAAATACGGAGAGGGTTTGTTAGGATTGTTGTCTATTTTCATCCTGATGTAATGTTTTATAGCAAACTCATAGAAACTTTGACAAGAAATGTTGGAAGAGTAATCTGTAAGACAGACAATATATGTGCATCATGATACAGAGAAGCTTCACAAAAGGAAATTAAAGGGTAGAATTATTTTTAAGTACAGTACAATAAGGTCCAAGCCTCCAAAACTAAGTAACGGTTTGAATGAGTGCAGGTTGCAGATGCTGAATCCACTTAAGCCTTGTTTTAAAACACATCAAACAAATGGTGTTGGCTATAAAGGATTAAAATGGCATCAGGGACCATTTTTAACAGTAACAAAAGCTACATCCGCGTGGTTTTTGGAGGGTTTATTCTTCTTATCCCACCCACCAGCATAGACATCATAGGTTACATTTTCTACAGAAGATAGATATTATTCTCAAGATCTTCCGTTATCTCTCAAATTTCTGTTCTGTTATTGTTCAGTCTATAATCTCAGTAAGACCCCCAATGTTTGGCCTGTGCCGCCTGAGTTAGAAGATTGCTCCCAATTTTCCAGTTAGGTCAACCAAAAAAATTAAGATATGATAGAGGGTCAGTGGAAGAAATTCATATCAAAACAACTGCTCACCATGTCATTATGACAACCTGCTGTAACAAATGTGCTTCTGTTTTAACTTATGACAATTAATTGCTAAAAGTAATTTAATCTGACAGTGGCAAGATGTTGAAAGACTCGTGAAGATGTCATAAAAACGACCTTTCTGCCCATGTGCAACCAAAAGCCATTTTTAACAAGAAGCCTCAAAAACAGTACAACTTCTTTTGTACTTTGTTAATTAGTTATTGATTTGAAACAATGCTCTGCCAAATATTGTCAGATTAGCTAGACGCCAGCAAGGTCACGGTGTGACAGTCTAGTCCTGATAATCTTATGGTATATAAGAAATCTTTTTTCTCCGAACCTTTTGTTCCGATATCCTGAGAATTACATTTCCTGGCTTTAGCATTTGTGCTAATTTAAAATACAGCCAAGCTGTCTGTTATGTAGTTGGATGTTTTGAGTTGTTAAAAAATGACAGTACGTTAGAAGAAGATTGCTAGTGATCTAATGTCTAATGCTCTTTGGCGGCGGCGATGCACCGCTGCTGCAACGCCAACGCCCTCACTAATCTGAGCGGAAAAGAGCCTGCATGAGGGAGTCGCAGGGTTCAAGCCAGAGGTAAAACGAGCAAGTCCTGAGGTTGTTTAGCGACTCATCAGGATTAAAGATCATTTCCTAGCTGACATTATGGCAAAACAAAAATAACGGAGGTGGGTCTGGACGGGAGAACTGAGAATTAAGGCTTGAATGGCTCAACATTCAACTTTTCAGATTACTGAAATGAGAACCAACAGAAAACACAAATCTGAATTTCAGATTGTGTTTGTCATCTGTTTAGATAATTATTTTATAAGCTAATGGCAGTTACTTCAAATACAATTAATTGTAGTACACTACATATTAAGGCACTTCAGCAAATCTTTATAGCTGTACATTAAATAAATAATATATCCGTTTACTTAAAGCAGTGAGCACTTTGCACTCTTTATTAGGAGAAATCAAATAGCTTTGAGCCTGTTAAATCTTTCTTTCACTTAAAACTGCTCTTGAGTGTATGTAATAAATAGAGACAGAGACGTCAAGAAGAAAAATACAGGGCGAAGCCATTCTATTTAGTTTAACTTGTGTAAGAGATATAAACTCTGCAACAGAGACTTTACAGCTGAGCTTTGTTCTGAAACCGTAGCTGTTAATGAAAATACTAAGTTGTTGTTTTACTTAAATGTGTTGAAGTTTGTTAGATTCATTGTTTCCTGTGGTGGGGAAATCTGCATTTTTCTTGGCCAAAATGCTATTTTTCTTGCAATGGCATGGTTAAAAAAAAGGTCTGTTTCTCATTACAACATATAAACAGATTGAAAGAACTGGAAAGTAAAATAGTCTTTAAGTACTTTAGGAAATAGAAAAATAACACTTCTGCATTGGGAGTTTTTGAACGTTTCAGATGCATTCGTTTCAAAAGAAATTGTTTTTAGTGTTTAGAAAAATGCGTGTAATCGTTTAAGCAACTGGCATGATCTCTCTTTGTGTCTTGCGAAGATAATTCTTTCTGTAAAAGTATTGTATTCATTTTTATTTACTTGTCCTCACAATTAATCTATTAATTGCCAGAAACATGGCTAGTAGGGAGGACAGCTGCGAAGATACAACCTGATGGTTTGTTTTAGAAATGCTCTTTTGTTCCCATAATTCAATCACACAAAAGACCGTCTTTGGTGATGTTCGTTACGTTAGGCAGAAATATGTTGTAGGCAAAATCTCGATCCCTGAGATTAAGTAGCTTGGAAAGAAAAACATTTGAGGAGACATAAAAAAGATGCATGTAAAATGTAGGGATACATAGCAGCAGTATGGTACTGAAGTGCAACTGCCCCAGCCTTTGGGTATTCTTACCAATTGGAGTCTCTTTGGCCAAACTGCGTTACTAGTTATTTAAATTAGAATATGTAAGTCCACCCACAGAGGTTGGCAGATACCGTGCTTGGAGCATCACGGCACGGGGGTTTTCATGTGAACTGCACAGGTATTTGTCAATAGCCACGGTACGACTGTGCAGGGAGGACTGGTCTGAGGAATTGTTATTACACCTCCGGTCCGACGAGTTTCCCCATGCAGGATTTCCAAGCTGTTTGCCAGAAGACGCTGCTTCAAATTCAGGCTTCCTTCACCTGGAACCCTGCAAGTTATATGGAAAGGGGAAAAAATATCAAAAAAGCAAAAATCCAAAAGTCTGTCAGAGGGCTAAAAGGGAAATCGGTTATTTTTTTCTAAAGTAAAACTTCCTTTGATTCATTTCCCTCCTTCCTCCTATTCTCTTCTCCTGCACCTCTTTCCTCTCCGTGAGTCAGCAATGTTCTTGTCCCCAGACTAAAAAAGACAAATGTCATATTTGTGTTTATTTACGTTCTTGTCTTAACGATAAAATCATTCTCTTAGGTGACTCCTGCCGCATCTGTCAATTTGGAAACAATTTAAATAAAAAGGACACTGCAGATATTCAGGGGAGAGATCTGGTTTGAAGGAAGGCTTTTAACTATTTACTCTCCAGCTCGATAGGAAGGAACTGGCCACTAAAAAAAACCAACCACCACTCACTTAAAATACCAACCCCAAGCTTTTGCTGGAGGTGATAATTAAGAGCCACTGAGAAACTGATTTTGTCTAAATTTTTCTTCTTGTCGGTCTTCTTTCCTGCACTTTACCAGAAGACGGTTGGGTGGTGATGACAGGACATGCCAGACTCCAGCAGAAGTAATAACGGGAAAATCCAGACAGGAACAACAGCCTGACAAAGTTGTCTTACCCTGGCTGACAAGCAGATACTTTAACCAGGGAGATGATGCTGTAATAACTTTTGAGAATTAATTTAGCCTGAGATCTGGGTTTTACTTTATAAACAGCAAACCCCTTCACATTGCAAAGTGCCTTGAATTTCCTAATAAAAAGCTGAAGAAATAGGGAGGGCATTTGAACACAGCAACCTCGCAGCAGAAAATATTCACCATGCAAAAGGGCTGAGACTTTGCTGCGTGGAGGCATTGTGGATTGAACAACGCGGGTAACATTTGCTGCTTGCTTGCTTTATTTTTGCACGGATCTGCAGCCAAACTCGCCATGCTCAACTTTCAGTTCAAATACAAATCTAAGAAGTTTCACCTGCAACGCAAGCCTTTTAACATGTTGTTTAAAACCACTCATATATTCTTGTAACATCTGCGAGGTCCTGACATGGCGGTGCTCTGAGGACCTCCTGCGAAGACCTACGTTTGCCAACACCGAAATACGGTATGAGGTCAGCAATGCATTAATGCAGCTGAGACCACTGGCACCTCTGTGAAGAATAGCTGTGGGCGCTGACAACTTCCCTCCGTGGTTTCGGGCCATTGTTTGCCTGTTGAAATATTAGAAATGAGGGTTTGGAGGCAGGTCCCATGGCCAAGGGGGTGGAAAGAGGGTTTTGATTTCCAGGGTCAGCTTGTCCCTCACCAAGCAGAGGTGGTTGGAGCACTTTGGAGACAGGAGGAGAGTGGTTCGTTTGTTTTTTTTTTTAAATTCAGAAGTAGCTCTAGGTTATTGGTTGGGTACTGTATTACTTGAGGGCTTACCTGGGAAAACTCTTCTACGGTTTGGAGTTGCTTCGTTTTTTCTCTTGTGTGCAATAAAGCTGGATATAAAGGCGAAAAGTAACTCCCTCCTGCTGCCCCAGGGGAGGTTAGGATCCGAGCTCTCTTCATTCCCACATATACATAGCATAGCTCTGAATTTTATTTCCTGACCACCATCACGAGGGAAAGCCCAGCTCGTGTCTGAAGTGGGAAAAGTGGGACAGGATCCGAAGCCATCTTGGATGGTAATTGCGGTGGGAGCTGGGGAGAACAGGGGCCCCGGGGAGGAGCCAAAATACAAAATGTAAAAAACCTGGCTAGACAGTGTCAGTCCTGCATTAGCTAAAACTTGCCATTTTAAACCTAATCTCAGCAAGTCATGCCGTAGCAAAGCGTGGGTATCACCGCCTCCTCCCAAGCCAGCCCTTCATCCCCTTTGCACTGATGGTGACAGTTTAAACATTGTCTCAGTCTGCCAAATGCATTTTTGGTTTACATCTTCTATTTGACTATTAGATATGCCAGATATTGCACATTTCATGTAATACTTACTCGTTTAGCAGGTCTGTCGAGATTGCTTGCTTTCCTGATAAATTGTCGTGAGTTTGGGAGGTGGGACTACTCTCTAACTTAATACGATGTGCATTTAACTGCGATACGTAAGACTTCTGGTCTCCCTTTTGGCTGCTGACTGTGTACTCACAACATCTTTATTACTAGGGCTTCATAAGCAATATTGGGAACACTTCCATCACTGGCCCACTTCACAAATAAAATAGACACAAGAAATGACACAGAATCACCTCAAATGATCTGGGAATAAGACTGAGATCCGTAATGTGAAAAATGCAACCTAAAGTCGCTTTGCCGTATTGCTTTCTGAAGGCATGTGCCAAATCATCAGCTTGGCTATGCTATTTATATCTGCAACTCCACGAATGACCAGACTTAGCTATTGTGATACCTGGTCTCCCCTTCTGCCTCAAAAGGAGCTGCTACGTACTGCCAGAGTATATATCTTGCCCCCATCTCAGAAAGTGCCCTTAAAAAGATAATATAGTCTTTTGATTTCCCCAATTATTCCTGCGAGATAAGTGGAAGAGGATGGCGTTTTTACATCCGAAGGTGCTTGGTTTAATCCCTGCTAAGGTCATAAGTAAGGAAAAATACAATGTGACTTTCTGAATGCATATGAACACAGTTGCTGAATAAAATAACATCACTCACCAATAATGCATTTACATTATTTTAGTGTTGAACCTTTGCAGATTCAACGCTCTGTGTTTCCATAGAGCTACAGCAGACGTTGGTGACCATGAACCCGCTGTGCCACCTACACAGCTGATCAAATCCTGCTGGGTTTTGTTGTTTTAATGCAGCAGAGTATGCAAAGAAAATCCATACAGCACCCGTAGAAGAAGGGAGGAAAGAAATGTGTCCTCCATTCAGACTTTCAAGGCCAAAGCATCTATGCTTCAAAGCATCTATGATTTTATCTCTTCCCCTCTTGTTTTCTCTCAAGTTGTCTCTTTCTCACTCAACTCAGGATGCAGCAACTAAAATAACTCCCTTGACCCACTGCTCAGTCTTCATTGTCCTTGCTTCCCAGTGCTCCTGGCAGGACCTGCTAAACTGAATTTCAGATGCATGTTGTCAGATTTAAGGTTTGTTACAAATTTGCCTCCACCGTCACTTTTGCTCCTGTGTCTTCTCCCGTCACGGCTGCTTTGCCGCTGAGATGGTCTTGGTGTTGTCACCTTCATCTGCTCTCTTCTGCAGCCTCCTTTTGTCTTGTTTCATACAACTGGACTCGCCCCAGTGCAGAAGGCAGTCCATCACCATCCTTCCTGAAAATCCAGTTATTTAAGAGTTCTGCAAGAGCCAGCCCGTCTTTGTATATGTGTATCTCCATATAGGTAGCACACAGACTAGTGTTACCCATTTCAGTAAGTAAAGCAGAAATACAATTCCTACCGTTAGTAAAATGTCCTGCTGCCTCCTGGGATGACCTCTCAGGCTGGAGTCGGAAACATTTCAGAAATATCTGTGCAAGAGTTCTCTCAACTCTGTGATTAAAACAGTAAAAAAGATTTTCAGGTAGATGGAATGCTTCCTAATACACTGGAATTTCTCCATTAAAGGTCAAATCTTGTTGAATGGCCTCAGCTAGACACTTTAAAGTCTTGTCTTCAGTTACTCATGCTGCAGAAAAATATCAATACGAGATCTTTGCTTCCACTTTTTTCCTGTTTTCGGTTTCTATCCTTTCCTTACTTTCCTCCTCTTCTCTGGTTGTAATACCATAGCTGCTGTCTTTGGGGGAAAAAAAAAAACTGCATGCTGGCTGTTTTTTTGGCTTCTGTTCCAGCTTTCTTGCCTTCAAAGCCTCTTAGACCTTGTCCTGCACTGAGGTTTTGGAGCTGCTCTGGTGATAAAAAACCATCATACGGTTTCATTATGTTCCACCGTAATGAAACAGGTTTTGTCTCATGTGAGGCAAATATTTGCAAAAGGAGTGAGGAAGATGCAGCAGGTGACGAGCATCATTTAGTACTCGTAAGGGCGCTGTCGGGGGAGGAAAAAGAGAGGGCAGCTTTTGGAAAGGGGTCATGCCAGAACAGGAGGTGTGTAGTAGAAGGGGCAAAAGAGACTTGATATCACCTTTTTTTTTTAATTTGAGGGTTGTGAAAGGAGGGACCATGTATAAAGGGCCGTGAAGTGCAAATGCAAGCAGAGAGGAGAAGGGAGTGCGGTGTTGGGGGGACGTGAGGAGGACACCAGAGCCATGAGGGGCAAGACGGCGTATTCCCGGTGGTGGCAAACCCCAAGCGCCCATCTCTGGGCTGTTGGGTTCTTCAAAGTACTGAAGAGGTGTTTTTAACTCCGCTGGTATTAAAGCCAGTGGCAGAGTTTCTCCTGACTGACGGGGTACCTAATGAGACCAGAGCTTCACAAATCCTGCCATGGCAGGAGCATGGATTAAAATCTTCCCCATTCATTTATCTTCAACATTCGCCACCCATGCCTTCTGGTTTCTATATACACATACATACATATACATACATACATATATTAACTTGCTTTTGCAAGTGTTGCTTTCTAGAAAGTTTCCAGTGAAATCCATTTAATTTTTACTGGGTCCGTTACCTAGGAGTGCTGCAAAATGTGGTGCTGGTGTGAGTCAGGTTATGATAATCAAGAACTGCACACCAGCAGGGAACAAACTCTATCCCTTCACTGTTCATTTCAGACCTTGAAACATACGATTTTCTTTCAATAGTGCAGAGTTTTCTGTACAGAAAAATATATCTTTTATTGGACAGAAGTTAGTTAGCAGTGTTAGCCAGCGGCCACTGAAAACACTATTTCATCCTGGATTGTTTCGGTGACAGACTGCTACTTCTAGGTTATGCTTTTCTATTGTTATGTTATATATTAATATAATGATTTTTCAGAAGAGTTGGGGGAATTGCAGAAGTTTGCCTGCCCCAAGGCTCACTGAGGCAACAGAACGAGCTGTACCCAGCTGCAAAGGTCCTGATGGTGGGAAAGGATCTAACATCTCCAGGGAAGGGCTGGAGACAGGAGACCTGAGCCTTCCCCATCTCTCTGCCTCCCAGCCAGTGTGCAGTTCTGTTCTCCCGTATTTAACACATGTACCATACTTGTTTACAGTAGCTCATCAAGCTAGAAGGAGAAATTGTTTTGCTGTGATAAGGGGTAATTATAGAAACCACCTTCAAGTAAATTGTTAAAAAGCTATTCAGTTGTATGGCGTATTTCCCTATTTGTAGGCATTTCACTTTTCACTTGTCGCAAAAAAATGTGATTCCAACTCTTGATTTAAAAAAAACAAAGCAAAAAGAGAGAGCTGTCACCAGAGCTTAAAACTAATTTGATTTTCTTGATTTGATTTTTTTTGAGTTTCGATGAATTAGAAGTTTGAGATAGGATGTGAGCTGCTCTGCCCCAGTAAAGTCTGTAGTAGTTCAAGGCCTCGAGCTCGTGCCCCATCTGTAACTTTCCCGCAACAGGTTACTTTTTAAAAAAAAAAAAAAAAAGTAAAATTTGGCGTTGAAACAGGAAATATGTGAACCTGTCACAGTAAGCAGTCTCAAAGGGCAAGCTGCTTTGCAGGAGCTAATTAACCTTAGGAAATAATTACACAAATATGCAAATGTTGTTTAGATAATTCCATGTGTTATCAACTCAGGTAGTCCATCATAACTGCAGACCTTGCAATGTCTAGGTGTTAGAATCTGGCATAGTTGATAAGGCTTCGGTTGCTGCATCACTTCAGCTTGGTATTTAACAATGAATGACTGTGATATTACATTAGTAAATTCAACCTGTTTTTTGAATGCAACAGAACGTAACACCGTATTCACTGTGTGCACACTGCTTATCTGCGCATTCCTAATGGCTCCAGACATTAAAATGTTATATACCTCTCAACTCCTAACGCTAGCAATATTGGAAAAAATGACAGACCGAAATCTGTGGTCTTTTACTCTGCTTTTTTGCACAATGGATGGCCCAAGAATTTACCCACAACCATTTTGGGTTTTCAGGGACTTAAAAACAATTACAGAGAGAATTTTAAATCTGCAAGCTGGTTTTCTGAAAGCAAAACCTCTTATTAAAACAAGATGAGGAGCAGCATTTTATATAAGCGTGTTTCTGTTAGCATAGACCCCGAGACAACGTAGTCATGGGCTGCCATTCGTGGTGTGAGGTCCCCCCAAAACCGAGCCCAGCTGGTCTAGGCTGGAGCAGACCAGGACATCCCTAACCCACGCCAAGAGCTGAGTCGAGGCCGAGCAGATCGGCGACTGGCAATCTCTTCCCTACCGCAAGCTGCTGCTTCAAGCAGCTGTAGGAGAGGTTCTGGCCCTGGGATATTAAGTAGCTTCACATATATGAGGAACATGAATTTATTAATCATTGCCGTATTATTTTCATAGACTGTACTATTAAACTAGTTGATTAAACTTTTGATATTAAAATGAAAAGCTCCGTATTAACCATTTATGATCATTTTTTGAGCAATATCTATTTTGGTTTAAAAAGTGAGGCATTTTTTATACATAGTTAAGAGATAGTGTTTAAAAAATACTGAAAAAAAAAAGTCTTTTATCACTAACAAAAGAAATCTGTTCTTAAACCAGTATTTGTGAATACTCATCTCTTCCACATGAAATAAAATTTCATTCTATTTGCAAATGCTTGATGATCATTTCTCATTCAAAAGGAGTATATCCATGTGGCAAGAGCATCTTTTTGATTAGCCCCATGCTGCTGTCATTAACTGAATCAGAACCTAATACCTGGCTACTTAGCTGTAGGAGAGGTTCTGGCCCTGGGATATTAAGTAGCTTCACATATATGAGGAACATGAATTTATTAATCATTGCCGTATTATTTTCATAGACTGTACTATTAAACTAGTTGATTAAACTTTTGATATTAAAATGAAAAGCTCCGTATTAACCATTTATGATCATTTTTTGAGCAATATCTATTTTGGTTTAAAAAGTGAGGCATTTTTTATACATAGTTAGGAGATAGTGTTTAAAAAATACTGGAAAAAAAAAAAGTCTTTTATCACTAACAAAAGAAATCTGTTCTTAAACCAGTATTTGTGAATACTCATCTCTTCCACATGAAATAAAATTTCATTCTATTTGCAAATGCTTGATGATCATTTCTCATTCAAAAGGAGTATATCCATGTGGCAAGAGCATCTTTTTGATTAGCCCCATGCTGCTGTCATTAACTGAATCAGAACCTAATACCTGGCTACTTATATTCTATATTACTTTCATGGATGCCCCTTTTATAGCAGGTTCCAGAAATGTGTGCTTCCTCTAGCATTCAGGAAAAGGAATAAATACAACATCAGCAATCTGAAATACCTCAGCAATACTTGTGTTAAATTATTTTAGCCACCTTTATCTCCAAGGCAATCTTCAGTGGGATTTGCTGCATGCAGGTATGACAGGTGTTCAATATCTGATCGTCTCCGTAGCATTGGTAGTCACTGGTGGCAAATGAGGTATATTCGCTCTATTTTTATCAGTGAAAAGGACTACAGTACAATAGTTATTAGGAAAAAGACATGGACGTCTTTTCATTTATTAGTGAATTAAAGGGTAAATCTTACTGATAGTATTCCATTAAAACCGGAGGCAGGTAAGATTTTGCGTGATGGGAGCACAGGCGAAGGTTGAACGTTCGGTGCTCCATTCCCCACCCCAGTATTGGTGCCACCTGACAATGTGCCTGTTTTGGGGTTACTTCGCATTGGTTAAGCGTCACATGGAGACCTTTTCACATAACGTGGTTCTCAATTTTTTTAATATTAATTACGGGGGGGGGCAGGTTTTCAGAGGGATGAAGACCCACAGCTGTGACTTCCACACCTCTGAAAAATCAGACTGCTTATTTAGATGTAGAATTACCGGTTACAGACGAGCAACTTTCAGCAGCTGGAAATTTAAGTTCGGCTTTCCCAGCATCTTTCCATCTCAGTCTGATTCACAAATGAGAACGCATTCAGCCTCAGCTTCCTTCAGAGGTACATGGCGTGATTTCTCCATTCCCTTCTGTGCAATCATATAGATACTTGCACAGACTAAGAGGCCCCCACTTTATCAAATAATTTAACAAGGTGGTGTATAAGTGCATTGTATTTAGCTGCAATGAAAAGAAGGAAAGCAACAGCTGCCTGAAACTGCCACCTTTCGTACTGAAACTGCAGTATCCAGCCTCATAATTTAACCCAGGCCAGGCAGAGGAGGTTAATCCCTGGGTCCTCATGGACCCAGCGCAATTTGAAATCCTAGGGAGACCGGCCATATCCTGCAGTCGGCGGTGCCCGCTCCTGCAGCCAGATGTTTCTTGTACGGACACGGCGCCAGTTTATTCTCCGCCTGAGTTGTTTAACATGCGGGCTTGTTACAAGGGGAAAAAATAAGCAGATGCTCTGAAGAAAGAGCTTTTCTTCTAAACATACACGACTCCTCCGAACTCCTTCTTGCACATATGTGCGTTTCTTACCATGTTTAGGGTTTAGCAGAGTATGTACAGCAACACAGTTTATCCTGACATTTTATAGGGTTTTTTCACCAGTAACAAAGGAAACTGTAGTTACAGTCTATATCTAACTCGTTCTAGCTCATTTCTTTTTGCTTTTATAAAATCCTATTGAGCCTTTGTACTGGACTGTGAAGCTGTGCAGTTAATGATTTGGTTTACTAGACCACTGGTTATGATTTAATTGGTGGAAGGTTTTTCGGGCTGCGTTTCTTAATCCTTCAGAAGCTTCTTGCTGCTGTCTTAGTCTTGTGGAAGCCTGAAAATGGAATATTAACCAGAAACAATTTCTTCTTTTTGTCAGAACGTTAAATGAGGGTTATGTACCTGTACAAAAATTGCTGTTATGAGAATTAATGGTAATATTATTATTTAAAAACAAATATCTTCTGAATATTTAACTAAAATAAATCTTTTAGATAAATTAGTCATTTTAAAACTCTCCTGGTGTTTTACTGTGCCTTTTCCGTATGTATCATAATTAGAGCACATCACTTTTCTGTAGGAAACTCCAGTTCAAGTTGTCCTTCAGCTTTATCTTAATAACTGCTCTGTCAATCATATTTTCTTCATGAAATTTCTTTTGAAAAACTTCTCTCTTTCCTCACAAAGGGAGGAGTCTTACCTCCTTTACCTATCTCTACAATCAAATTTCAAAACAGGGTTGAAAGAAAATAGGCCCTTTCTCACGCTGAGGTGGTTTACAATAGTTGATACATAATTAGTTAGAACCATGTTCTGTCATAGTCAATCAAGAGCGGAATCTGTCCAGGATTGAGAATACCTTCAGTGCTTTTTGGCAAATTTGATAAATATGTTTTAATTGCTGCTACCTTAGAGGAAAAAATTTTAAAAGCACATAATTGTTTTAAAAGCTTTGGGTCCAGATCCATAAAGATTTGTAGCCATCTCACTCTTATTTAGGAACTCAGGCATGAGAATAGAAGTAAAAGCCTAAATCCACCACATTATTTAGTTGTCTGTTGTCGTGGTTTAACCTCAGTTGGCAACTGAGCACCACGCAGCCGCTCGCTCACTCCCCCCGCAGTGGGATGGGGGAGAGAATCGGAAGGATAAAAGTGAGAAAACTCGTGGGTTGAGATAAAGACAGTTTAATAGGTAAAGCAAAAGCCGCGCACGCAAGCAAAGCAAAACAAGGCATTCATTCACTACTTCCCATCGGCAGGCAGGTGTTCAGCCATCTCCAGGAAAGCAGGGCTCCATCACGCGTAACGGTGACTTGGGAAGACAAACGCCATCACTCCAAACGTCCCCCCCTTCCTTCTTCTTCCCCCAGCTTTATATACTGAGCATGACGTCACGTGGTATGGAATATCCCTGTGGCCAGTTTGGGTCAGCTGTCCTGGCTGTGCCCCCTCCCAGCTTCTTGTGCACCCCCAGCCTTCTCAGTTGGTAGAGCACGAGAAACTGAAAAGTCCTTGACTAGTGTAAGCACTACGTAGCAACAACTAAAACATCGGTGCCTTATCAATTTTGTTCCCATCCTAAATCCAAAGCACAGCACTGTACCAGCTACTAGGAAGGAAATTAACTCTACCCCTGCCGAAACCAGGACATCTGTCTTCCCATTGATTTTAGACATTCATAAGAGCTTAAATTCCCAAAACTGAGTTTCAGAATGGGACTAAGACCTAAATCACTTTAGTGTTCTTGGTAAAGTTACAGTAATTCACACTATGTAATTAACATCTTCTGATTGCCAGTGGCTTTTGCTGGTTTGTACTTTATTTTCCCCAAGGAACTGAGGCTTTTGTGGTCTGCGTCTGGGTCACCTAGGGGTATGAAGTTGGTGGTGGAGCAGAGCAAAGGGGAAAGGGATGCAAATTTTAGTAAATGACGTGACCTTGACTGATCAGCCCTTTCTGGCACAAGAGAGCCTGGAAAGCGCCTGCAGTGTTGTGCTAGAGATGTGAAATCCTGGCGGGACAGGGGAGCTAGCAGAGCATCTTACTCTTGTCACCTGAGACTAGACAGATTTGTAGTTCCGACATGGACAACCTGAGAAATAAGTAAAATACAGAGGGGTACAGGGCTTTCTGAGAGCCTCTAAGGTAGAGGTGGGAGTGCACAGCCCCAGTGTTTGAGGAAAGTGCACTAAAATCAGTGTATATCATCCCAGTGCCTTCAGTGACTCTTACATTGACTGGCGTTCACAAATTCTTGTTCAATAATAAGAAAAAGCACTCCCCTAACTACCAGAGACTCTGAAATAATGGCTAATGTGTAAGCAGTCAAGAGGTGTTTTATCTGCGCTGTATCTCATTGTGTGCGGTTGCAAAAAGTAGCATTTAAAAGAGTAGTTGCAAATGCCATAATTTTAATCTTTGGCAGATTTCCGTTGGCCCATAATATGAAAAAAACTGTAAAGACTAAAATTATATTGATATTGTTCCTACTTGTTTTTATTTGTTTTATCAGACTAAGGCTTAACTACTTTAAACAAACCAGCAGTGAACAAACATTTGACAAAGAGTTGTCAAAAGAATGAAAATCAGAGTAGTGGCTCATAATTTCTTTGAATGCCTCTGTTTAGCTGAATTGCCATCGTGGTATTTAGACAAAATTTTGCAGATGCATAATTTTTTGTTGTATTTATTAAAATAAGCCACAATAAAGCAACAGTTTTACTGCCTTTAAATTGCAATCTTAAATTTCTTTTATTTAGACAAACGAATCTGTTCTTTTTTTGACACGAGTATATTCATTTGAGGTTTGTCTTAACAAAACATTTTAACATATAGGAACACTTTGCTTTTAGACAGAATTGCCAGTTTTTAAAAGGTAATTGTCGCAAACATAATTTCTTTCTGCAGGATAATGGATCTCCTGAAGAACATGCAATTTATGTTTGGGACCATTTTATTTCCCAGTCAGCTGCAGAGAACGTGTTTTTTGTTGCTCACAGTTATGGTGGACTTGCCTTTGTAGAGTTGGTAAGTGTGACTTCTCCATTGCCTTCTTTCCTGAAGTCTTTCACAGATTTTCTACATTCTTTGTGATCACATTCTTGAAAGCAGCCCTTTAGGAGCAGCTTTAAACCAATGGTCAGATACAGATCCGTGAGGATTTCTTTGCAGCTGCAAGGTCACTGCATTTTTCTCTGGTTTTGAGTTAGAAAATAAGGTCCCAAGTGTGCACAAACCTGAGAGACAGTGGGAGAACAAAACGCGTTGGATCCTCCTTGTCCAGGCTGTGTACCGAAAGGCAGCGCCCAGTGAGTTTCTGCTCTGGGGCAGAAAGACTGGAGGCAAAGACTGAGAACGTGTAAGAACAGTTTTAAAGCAAAGTCACGTTAACAAATGCACCGTTTTGTATATAGATTGGAACTGAACATGAGGGGACATTTGGCGGGTTTACCCAATTTCGCAGTTTTTCCACAAAGGTCTGCGGAAGTTGCTGGGAAGACTTTTTTTGCCATTTATTGGGCTGTGGATAAACCCTGCAGTGGTATAAGGTGGGGAGGACCCTGCTCAGTGTAAAGCTGCCCTACCCCTGATGCTGGGACTGCTGAACATGCAGTTTGTCAGCCTTTCACCCTTTTATCTAAAGGCAAATTTGCTGACCCCATCTGGTGTACAAAGTTGCCTGTTGAACTTGTATACCACTCTTTTGAGTGTAGCTATAGTCTCCTCACTTAATTGTGTTTTACTGAAGAAAACTAAAAAAATTCCTGTTTATTGTGGAAATGTAAATTGCAGAACATTGCAATTGGTTCTGTGGACACAGGAATCAGCAGACGTGTATGTACATCTTTCGTCTATAACACGTTAGTTTAGTCTAACTGAAAGTTAGTAAAAGTGGTTCCTGCCTGAACGTGAGATGAATGCCTTAGTTAAGAAACAGCATGCATGCATGAGTGTTTTGTTTTTAATCTTGTGCTGCTCTGAGTAGCAAGAAGAATCCAGAGCAGGACCACTTGTATTATTTTAAGAACTTAAGATTTTTGTTAACCCTTTTCATTTGTAGAAATTAAGGCCATTTTGATTTTCCCTGTGCTTCCGGAAGAGTATTTTTAAAATATGTATGATGTGTACAGATTTGAGACTTGAGAACAGCTCAGCTGATCATTTTCCACAGGTATTTTATTACCAGGTCAGTAAATAGTCTCAAAACTAAACTTTTAAGACACCAAATTAGTGAAGATGAGTAATTCCTTCTATAACCACAACTTCGGGCAAGAAACGGGTTGCGTTGCATGTGCCTGTTGCTCCTCGGATGCAGTGAAGGGTAGGGAGCATCTCTTCTGTCTTGGCTTTCCTGAGCTGTGGTTTTCAGCTGCCCTGTGTTTCAGCCCAGGTTATTCTGGTGTGCCTCATCCTGTCCAAAGTGAAGCGTTAGCAGAATTTCTGCAGGTTTTGTAAAGCCACGTTGTTTGGGTTGCCGGACGCCTACAGATACATACGCTTAGCACAGGGCGGGAATAAAAATCGGCTGGAGACCTTTCTCAGTGATTCCTAAACAAAGTGCTTATTCGAAGGAGGCTTGGAGAGTTTTTCCATCACATTTCAGTCAATGGCTTGAAGTGGCATGGGTAACAGATGACCAACGTGTCGTTCCCATTTTGCCCGTTTCTCTTGTCACACTGGTGGATATTTCTTCACTTTTGTTCTACTTTAATATGAAGCACACAGATGTTTCAGAACAAGACTTGACTTCTGACCTTGGGGCTTCCAGGGTCAGGGTGCTCAGGGCCTGTGAAATTATCACAAGCTGAGCTAAAGTTTTTATCCATCACAGGAAGCAACCAGTAAGTAAGAAGTTAAAAAGGAGCTTTGTCAGAGAGACAAGATGGTCTCAGTAAGGGTCAGCTTCTGTAGTCTGCTGTCTCTGCAGGAGATGCATGCCTGAGAGGAAGAATATAATATATAACCATTGGCACATCACATATCTGTCATGCAAAACTAGACCTGAGAAGTATATTTAATGTAGCCCAATTGTTTTTTAAAAAATCAAAGGATATTAACACCTGGTTTTGGTAGAGGTGGTTTGATATCTGAGCTCCACTGAAAGCATTTTAATTAAATAATGCATACACTGAAGCAGATATCATTGAAATAAACCCTGACCTATTTTATCACAATATTAATTTGTAAGATTTTATTTTGTTATGATCTCCTTTCTCTTCAACTTTATATCCATATGGCACTTAGTAATTGCAAAGAGCTCAAAAAAAAATTGCAGCTGATGGGCAATTACTGTCTTATGACAAATACATATTCGATCACTTCACTTTCTTTCCTGCTTTGTGTGGGGGAGATGATGAGGCTGATAGAGCAGCTACACCATATAGCAACCGTACCACCTCTACACTTGCTATGCAAGAATTTTGGGTCAACTGATTCATAAAATTGTAGGTTACAGTAGTTATGGAGACCTGTTTCACAGCTGCTCCTTCTGCATCCATGCCCCTTACAGGAGAGCAGTGTGAAGCATATGGCTTTAATCTGGAGTGAAGGTTTCTGCCTGGGCCCTCTGCAATTTACTGTGCCCGCAGGGAAAAAGAAAACAAGCAAAAAAGTCCAAAAACATTTGCGTTTTCAATGCGTATCTTTTAAATTCACTTTGCATGTTCAGTGCTGCGAGGTCTGTCCCGATCGTTTGCAATCATCTCAGCCACAGAGATCCCCCCAGCTCATCACTTCGTCATGGTGCAAGGCTCTCGATGAAAACCTGACGCTCTGGCATTGAGCAGAGAAACCCAACAAAACCCGATATTAAGCAGAGACGCGTTCGTGGTCGTTCGTGCCATCACATGAGAAGATGCTCCCGGATCTTTGCTTAAGATGCTTCCCCCCGGAGCAGCGTGGGGAAGTGTTCAGCCTTGCAGGGGCAGGACACGTTGGGGTGCCCCTTTGTTTGCAGCTGCTAAGGGAGCTGGCGGAGGAAAAGCAACTCTGCTCTGCCTCGTCCCTTTGCTCTGCAGGTTTCTGAAGTCCAGTGCTAGGGTGTGGACATGCGTTTTGGTGGGAAACTCAAGGTGAAAAGAGAGCAAACGTGACCATCGCGTGTGAATAATGCCATAAAAGGAGGAGCGTTCTTGTTTACAAACCTTTGGTGGCCAAACCTGGTCTTCATTCCAAATCTCATCTCACCATAAAAATCAGGCTATGGTTTGGAAGTCCTTCATTAAACAAACCAGTAAAACTTGGCTGCAGTTTTCAAATACATGCCACAGCATCTAGCATTTTTATTGGTCTTTGCAGCTTTTTAATCTACATTTTTGCATGTCTGTGATTGCGAGATGTTAAGAAAAACAGGGTGAGTCGGTAATATCATGCTTGAATGCACAGAAACTGTTACCCAGTTACTGCAACGTAGGCACGCAATTTCTGTACCTTGCTGGGTCATAGATTACTAGGGGAATAATTGAAAGTGATTGAACATGTGTGGGAAGTAAAGTTCCACCAATAAATGTAATTAGTTGTATTGCTTATAGCTTGAATTACAAATGCTAATCATAAGCCATATGCTAAAATGTATCTTAATATTTAGTAATTAAAACTTTGTGTAATTGTGGTTTGAAATTAAATATGCACCTAATAATATCTGCACGTAAATTACTTTTTGAATACACAGCACTAAAAATAGTTGTTGGGTCACTGTGTTCTGCTAATTATTGATTTTGAAAAACTCAAGCCATGATTCATGAACACATCTCTGCTTCTTACTTCTGTTATCCCTTACACAGTGTAGTTGGGGATTTATTTTCAGAAGCAGCTTGCTGTAGTTGATGGTAAATTGTGGAACTTTCCCAACTCCTAGCTTATAATAATTTTATGAAATTTAAGAGAAAGTGAGAATTTCAAGTTGATGGAGTCAATTTTATATTTAGTTTACAGAAAATAAGTTTCTGGTACAACGCCTCCTTTGAGTTTTTCTGCCAGATTTTGTGGGTTTACAATTATTTTGCTTTAAAAAGAATGTTTTCCCCTGTCATTGCCTGCATGAAAGACCCACAAGGGAGAAAAGATATATTGTGCCCCCGCGCCTACCTGAGTGCTGTGGCCATCTCCTGCAGACGTAATTACAGCATCAGGGCCTGGCCACCTGTAGAGGGGAGGGAAAGGGTGGTCCCAGGATGCTGGGTGACATGTAAAACTAGCCGTGTCCATCATTATAAAAACCACATGACAACTACTCATTTCGGAATCACAGGAAGAATTGTTAAATCTAAGCTTTCAAAATTGTCAATTAGGTATTCAGTATCCTGAGATTTTTTGAAAAAAAAAAAGATTTTGCGGAAGATTTCTCCCATTTGCCTCCTGTATTCCTGAGACCTTAGGCTTTGCATTTTCAAGGGTTTCCTCAGCACCTTACAAACCAGAAGTGTAGCTTTTTTTGTTTTAATTTTAGTTAAATAATATCTTTAATGAGAAAAAGGCAAAAAACCCCACCAAATATCATGGGAATCGTGACAAAATTGTGAGAATCTGTAGTGGTATCTCCAGCTTACAGCATTCATACTGCTGTAAAAATACAAAGCGCACGGGGGAATGTAATATAATTAAATTAGGAGAAGGAAGGTAGGTTCATTGTCTTTGAGCAGATGAGAAACTATTCATTATGGTCTTTGTTGGCTAAAATGTTGGATATATATATTGAGAATTTGTGCAAAGGTGTAGACAAAAGTGTGTGTGTGTGCGCGCGCGTGCACGCGCGTGTGTGTATTTTTAGGCAGCTTTGTTAAAATGAGAGCCCTTAAAACGCACTGTTCAAATTACTGTATCCACTGTAGCATCCTAATTCCATCAAAATCAGCCAATTTTGTCCATTTGAAATAATTTTAGGTCCCTTACTTTGAGATACGCTCTGCAATACACTGCCACTTCATTTTGTTGTATTGTGCTGAGTACGGCGAGGACCTGACCCTGGCTAGAGCTGATAGGTGCCATAATACTAGCAATGATAAATGGACACCTGCTGAGCTACCTGGGAGTCTCTGAGGCTGCATCAGTATTCTGGCACAGGCAAAATGCAATTTAAGAGCCTTAATGACTGGGCTGTGAACCTGTCATTAGCTTTTCATTAATTTAATTTCCTGAAATTTCAGATTGAATGGTTTGTTATATTTGGCTTTTTATTTATATATACATATGTAAGTATGCCTATCTACTTATTTTTTATATTTAGTTTGGCTCAAGAATTGATGAGCATAGAGCGGGTACTGCGGATATCCAACTCTTAATTCCCCTGGCTGACATATTAAATCAAAATACATCTACTGTATGTAGATGTGTGGCAGAAATAACATGAGACCTGTGATGGCTGTAGGAAGCATGGGAGAGAGCTGGAAGTAGAGAGCGGAGAAGCAAAACACCTCAGTGACCAAGATCCATATTGTGAAGAAACAAGGCAAAATATCACAGTTTTTCAAAGCTTTGTGAGCATTAAAGAACAAAAAAAAAAGAGGATGTTCTTTAAATGTTGAATGTCAATTGGTAGAGCCATATGGGATGCTGTCTTGTAGGTTTATGGGACTTGGGTTATATGTCCAGTCTTTGGACATATCATCTCACCCAACTCTACCAGTTTTAGGTCTCAGCTTTTTCTGTTTTTTACACTTACATTAGCACAATCTGAGACAGATCTGACTTAGGTGGGGACACTCAGAAAAATAAGTCTAAAAGTAAAAACAGGATCTTAATTCCATTTGGTTATTCATTTCAGCTATACTTTGTTGTGCTTCTTGGAAAAATGCTCCTCCCCCTGAAAAAGGTCGAACGAGAAATGAGGGTGGACAAGAGGAGCTAATGGAGAAACAGCAGTGGGTTGTGTAAAAAGGGCCGGACAGGACTGGGGTCACTAGCCTCGGGGCAAATTTCTTCTGGTATTTCCGTTACTGACATGGTCACACAAAGTAAGTATGCGCTAATGAAATTGGCTCCTGGCATGAAGTGGTAAAGTCACCGTTGGTACTCAGAAGTAGAGTTTCTGCAGTAATAGAAATTAAAGGAAATAATACAAACTTTAGCACACTTAGGCATTGACTGGCTAGTCATCTGCATTTGTGTATGAAGAGTGATCTCATCAACAGGGAACAGCAGGGATGGGGAAGCCCTCGGACATGCGGTTTCATCGCTGATGGCTGTTAGTGAACGACCCGATGACGTGACAAAAGAGCCAAATGTGATCCTGTGATTTGTTCGCTCTTTCTATCCCAGGAAGGGAAATATTAATGCCAGCGAGCATGCTGGTGAGATTAATCTGAGATAATTTGAGACATTCGGGAGCTCAGTCCGGAAGAGATATGGGAAGAGGTGTCAGTACGCTCAGAGCGATGGAGAGTCTATTTTACTAGAAACGATGAAGGATATGTGGACGTGCCGTGATGTGGTGCCACACGGAGATGTCCTACCTACAGTGAGCACCAGAATCAATATAGCCGTGGAAACAGCACACACACCCTCTAGGCTTATCAATCTTAATAAGAGCTGTGTAATCTGCTAATGCTCTTACATTAACTTTGGTAGCTGCTGAAGAAGAAGAAGGTTCGGCGTCTGTTCTGCATTTGCTACAGAAGCAGAGTCTAAAAAGCATGGCTTGTTCAGCCTGGCGAAGGAAAGCTTAGAGGGATTGGTAGCACTCTGCAAATACATCGGGAGAGTAAACAGCGGGGAGGGCGAGCCGTGTAAGCCAAAGAACAATGTTGGCACAGGAACAAATGGATTAAAACTGGTCATGAATAAATTTAGGGTGGAATTAGGTTTCTCACCGTTGGATGAGGAAGGCCTGTTTGGGAACAGGAGGACTGGGGCAAAGCTGCTACCCAGCGTGACCCACACATGGCAAGAGTTATGTGAGCAATTAGCTGGGACCGTCGGTCCTTGGTACGACCCGGGAGTCCGTGTTCCTGTGAAAGCCAGCGTGTGCAGGTGCGTGTTTTCAGCCGCAAACAATTGGAACCAGTTTGGATTAATTTTTCTGGAGTCGGCGCCTGTCTGATTCCAGGCTCACTCCACTGGAAGCGCTGAGTTTGAACCAAAACCAGGTCAAACCCCCAAACACCGATGTTTGCAAACAAGTTTTTTCCCTCCTTACTTGTTTTTGGAAGTAGTGGACTCATTTTTGCTAATGCTTTCTGAAACGCACAAGCTTCAGCTTGCGGCAGAAAGCAACAGGGATCGCAGATCCCGCGGTGAGGGGTTGTGGCAGGAAGGAAATTAAATGGTGGATTGAGCAAAAAATACTGAAGTATCTTAATACATGTCACTGCCTTCTGTACTGGGAGCAGCTTCTTGATCACATTTGGCTTTTACTGATACACACATACAAAAAGTGTGTGTGTGTGTGTGTGTGTATACACACATGTATATACATATATATGCATTTATATGCATATGTTGCCCATTTTAACACAGAGCAGATAAACATTTTAGGCGACTCTCAGCCTAAATAAATAAACTGACAAGTGTACACTGGCATCATCATTTCACTTGCTACCATTTATTGCTATTATCCATTTGCATTGTGGTAGCAGTCACATAGTAGTGCCTTGTCCTGAAGAGCTTGCAGTCCGGAAGGATCATCTAACGGGAAGAGGCAGAGGAATGATGAATGATTACGAAGCAGTTCAGAGCACCACAGCTGCATGTCCTTTTTCATTTTTTGGTATTTTAGTTTAAATGCCGTGTAGGCACCCCCTTCCTCAGTTCATCCCCAGCCCTCTCAGCCTTGCTACTGGATGAGAGAAGAGGATGGCTGCAACGAAAGTCCAAGCGTTGGCCACTTCCAGAACAGGCTCGTGTTTTGAATATTCATCCCTCCTCGTTACCTTACTCTAGATAGCTTGCTCAGCCTCATTACTTTTTGCTTCCTCTTAATCATTTGCTAATGTAATATCTCATGCTTCACTCAGCTCAGTGCGTGGTCTGAGGCTAGCCATACGTATGCCCCTTCCCCAGTTCTTCCAAAAGGAGAAGGGCAGTGTTTCATGGACTGGAACGATACGCCGAGTACTAATTGCCGGCACCACCCATCATTACTTTACATTTCATTGGCCCGTTCATATCAATTTTCTAGTTTGACACCAAAGTTGGAGTGCTAATTATTAAATGAACAAAGAACTGGAGATGGGTAAAAGTTAGGGTTACTTGGAAATCCAGTTACTTGGAAATATGTGTCTGTATCCTGTGGGATTTGGAGGTCGAAGGCACGGCACTTTCTGCATTTCTTTGCAGAAACTTTTCTAGAGTCGCATCATCTCACTAGTTGTATATTTTTATAATTTCTTTGCATTGTTTTAAATTCCATGCACTACACAGTGAGCATTTATTTTTAGATTTCGGTATAAAGAGCTTTCTGATCTTTAGCAGTTGTTCTTGTACTTCCATCCCCTTGTTCTTTTGTTGCCCAACTATATATAACTAGGACTTTTTTTTTTTTGTCTTTTTTCTTTGTATTCCTGTCTGAATTCAGTAGTATTTGTCAACATTTCTCTGGTAGTATGCTGAGAATTGAACTCCGTATTTTAAGTGCAGTTACTATAGTTAGCCCAAGGTGAACTTCAGTACCTTTGTTCAGCTGTGCAATATTTTGGTCAATGCAGCCAAAATGGTACTAGATTTTTTTTTTTTTCCGAAGTTTATTTGCATTTGGTACCGCTAATGTTTGTGCATCCCTCAGAGTATTTTAGCGCTCTCAATTTCCCTCCCCCCCACGGTACTGAATGTAGTAGATGACTTTCTCCCCCTCAACAATATTATCTCACATTCTTCCAAATTAAATCTAGCTGCGTTGTGGCCCTTGTTGTGCGGGATGACAAACTAGATCGTCATAACGATCCCTTTTGTGCTACAGGTCTATGAAACTTGGAAGCTCGTTTTGTATTTCTTTCATGCCTTGCTTCTCTTGGCAGTTTCTCCTGCTTTAATGTCACCTGCAAATTTAATTAATTCCACATCATTAATGAAGATGTTAAATAAAACCATATTTGGCATCTATCCCTATATCTGACTAAAAACTTCCTTCTGGCTCAATAAATTCCTTTGTATTAGTATCCTTTCCTGCATTGTTTCAACTGTTTTAAATTCTGCAAGACAGTGTACTTATCAGTCAGTTTATTTTTCATTTCAAATTCTAGCTTTGAAAGGGGAAAAAAAAAAAGCCAAAGCACAGGACTGTGTTCAAAGAACACGCTGCTCGTCCTTTCAGTTGTGCAGGTAAACTTCAGCCCTTGAGCCCATCAAAGCTGATGGGGCAACATCTGTGTGCAGCCATGTCCTTAAGATGTGTGGAGTACACCGTTGATCCCGACAGTTAACGCCAGGACAACTCCTTTTCCTTAGTTTCTTGCCTAGCTATAAATTTCCTCACTGGTTGCCCAAACTTCCCAGGAGTTAGAAGTCGTCATCTCCAGATGTGCACCTCTGTAGAGGTGTTTTGTCTCTGAACCCTCACCAGAGTTCTTCCAGACACTGGGGAAATGCATCGGTGGTAACAGGAGACAATTCTTCTGTCCTGAACCTCTGAGAAAAGTGCCGGACATCAAACGTCTTTGCCTTCTCTCTGATGTAAGCTATTTCAGTCCATCTCTTTTTTGCCTCCCCGAAGTGAATTCCTGGGACGGCTGGTGCACGTGCTGTCCTGCCCCTGAGTCCTGCTGCATAAATAAAAAGTCCCGTCTCCCGTTATCCTGGACAGACTTACTTCACCCCATTCAGGCTGATCTTCAGACTTTGCCTTCTTAATCTTGTAAAAATCTTCTGTGAAGGCCCATCTTCCTTTTTATTTTATTTAATCCACCTGTTTCTTAACAGCAGATGCGTCTTTCTGCTGTGGTATTGCACCCTTCTGTTTTCCCCGTCATCTGCAGATGCCTCTTTTCTGGCCGTGGTGCATCAGGGCAGAAAAACGAGATTTTTAGAACACCGCTTTACGTGGATGAGGTCATTGCATCTATAAATGGGCATGCATCGGGCTGACTGGAGGTTCACACAACATGAGTACTGTGGTTTTTTTCCCAGCAGGTACACTATGAAAAACCCTGGCGTGTTACTTAACTTTCTAGGTTGTTATACTTATCTCTCTAGATTGGTTTGGAGAGCAGCTTATAATGCTAAAGATTTTACAACATATGACATCATAAAGTGTAAAGGGGTTGCAGTTCTTTTTGAATGTGTATATGAACACTAATAAAGAAGAAAATTAAGAGTTTTGGATTTGCTTATACGATGAAGAAAGTGGGAAAATCACATGTATTATTCCCTGGCAGGTTTTGTGGTGCATTTAGATTATTTTATATGAAATATTAGGCTGTTTTAAATTCTGGCTTTTTTTTTTTCTAATGGAAAAACCATTTAAAAAAAAGGAAGTTGTCTCACTGTTATTTCATACTTTTTCCCATTTCTGTGACATGATCTTATGCCGATAAGACTACACGAGTGTATTGTGTTACTGTTAATTTAAATGTTAATTATGGTGAAAAGAGTATGTATGGCTTTTGTGTGGAACAGTAGAGATTTTATAAGACTTTAAGACCCGGTTTAGTGGATCAACCAGGGGAACTGCAAGTTAATAATATATTAGGCATTGCAAATCCAGGTGGAGTAAAAGGAATCCAAACATGCTCTGGCGAAGGGAGCTCTGAAACTGTGGTACTATAAGAAGCAGCTGGAATTTGCATTTTATCTTAGAACTTTCCTTTCTTTAATCTAGTGAAGATGTGTTACATAGCTCTTTCAGTATATTAGTGAAGTATTTTAATATTAATAATAGCATGACTACCAGTGTTTAAATGTTAAAATAATCCTATTTAAGGGCTTTGCTTGAATGTGATATGAAGTAAAAATATGTAAGCAGATTTTGCACATACATTCGTTGAGAAAATTGTGCTTTTAACACTGCAGAACTGAACTGAGATTTTAATGCAAAGTGTCAAAACGCAGGAGTAAAATTTCCTCATAAATACATGAAAAATAAATAGTTTAGTTAGTTATTTTTCTGTCTTTTCCATTTTCCAAGGCAAATTAAATGTAATAGTGAATCTCAGTATCCTGCAGTATCAGGATACAAAGTGCATGAGGTTTTCACAAGCTTGATTAAGCCAAGGCATTTTACTTGCTTGTCGATATCTGGATTATATTTTGTCCTGGGGTGGCTCTAGCCATCTGACAGGAGTATTATACCTTTGTGCTATGAAGTTGGGAGCCGCTAGTGATCTTTAAAAGCGGAGTTTCTTCAGAGGAAAAGTTTTTTGCCTGTTCCTTCATCCTCCTCCTTTCTCTCCCCATCCCTTTCCCAAGAACAGATGATGAATAACGTTTAGGATTATTCCCTACAAGCCTCCGTGGGAAGACTTGTTATTTTAGCAATTTTGAGGTAGTTACCAAGTCATTGGTGAACCTGTATGGTCCTGTGGTCATGAATATTGCTTTGTGCACCTTTACCAAGTTTTATTCCCCTTTGGAGTGCTTTTGAAGTGTTAAAGTTATATGTCAGCTGCTTTGCTTAAGATCCTTAGTATATTCTTGAATTCCTTTAAAACATAGTCTAAAACAGTCGAGGGTACAAAAAATATAATTACAATATTATTCGACAGAATAAATTTCAATCAACAGAGTGATGATTGTGATGTTAGTTCTCTGGTATTGTTCTTCTAAACGATAAACCTTTTATTTTTTCCTACATCACCGAGTACTTTACTGAGTACGTTTTTAAAAAAAAATCAAAATATCAAAATAATGAAACAAAACCCCAGCCGCCCCCCTCTCGGTCCCAACCCCGGCAGGCACATAACTTCCAGTGCTTTACAAGGTGTTGAAGTACAGAGATTATATTTTCTCAGCCTTAAAAAAAGGCATTGTTAATTTAACCCTCAGTAATGTTATTTCACTTCACCGTTGCTGTCTACAGACCCAGCAGATTTTTTTTTTTTCAAACCAGCTGTTGAAAATAACCTAGTTTAAAGAGTTCACGGCTGAACGTGAGGGATTCATCATTATATATTTACTGTCTGAGGCTGATATAGCTGTAAGGTTTTTCAGATGCCATTGATCTATTGCGCATGTTCCCTCCCCGGGTTGCAGGACGTGCTTCTATTTGCATAAGGCCCTGGGCAAGGTTCTTTCTTGCATTGATTGGCCTGTCCAAGGGAGCCTGATGTGCTCCTGCATTGATCACCCTGTCTTTTCTTGGAAGGCAGTGTTACGCCGAGTTCATCTCAAACATTCTAGGGAGAAGGGAAAACTTTACTGCAGATGTCTCAATTTTATTCAGATGTCCCTTTGAGTATAGGCCTTTCCTTTTTTTTTTTTCTTTTTTTTTTCCCCTTCAGGATAAGTATTTTTTTCTTTTTCTTTTTTAATTTGGATGTGTTTCCACAGGTATAGCACGGCATAGACCAGAGTGTACTGAAAAGCTCTGTTAAATAAAATCGCCATTATGTACACCATTTATTCCATGCTGTGGTTTTTTTTTTTTTTTTTTTTAAACAATGCCTATAGCTTCCGGCAAAAATCAAAACTACTCTCTCTTCAAAGAGTTTGCAATTATAAGAGGAGACTTAATCTAAGGCTGTGTGTGCTGGTGTCTTTGCTTAGATTAATATTGTCAGTTTGTAACTTGCGTGATTTGTACTAAATTTTCTTCAGTCTTACAAAAATACTAAAAAATGACATCTTCAGAATAAAACTGCAGTTGGATTTTGGCTTTCTGGGGCTGTACTTCAGAACGAATCACAGCAGGTAAATTGCTGAGCAGACCGATGAGCGATCAGCTCTGTGTTGATCAGAGAGGACAAATGCCTCCTCACAATGTCCTTGTTGTTACCAACGTGGTATGTCAGGGGCTGGCTTCCGAAACCCGGGTTTGGCCGCCGGGTTCTTGGCTCGCCCTTGTAGGGGAAGGGGAAGCTTTTCAATGTCTCCTGCGATAACAACCCATATTCAGGAGCTCTGAAATCCACCGCTGCAATTTCTGAGCGCCACGCATTTGCCTACGTGCCTAATCGTGGGAAAGGCGCCCGTTATTATTGCCCACCAAACCTATTTCTGTGGTCAGAAAGTGATTTGACACGCGGACTTGCCCGTAGGTACAGGTGAAATGCGGTTATACCCAAAGGGTGGCTCATATCTAGTGCATAAGCTGACGTGTGAACCTTACCAAGCGCGTGATAGTACTGCACGTTGGTGAAAAACAAAACGTTACGACAGCGTTCCTGTCCTACAGAGCACTGAGCATCACAGAGCCGTTCCTTCAGCATTTTTTAAAAATTTGCTGTGGATATTTTTGGGGATGCCGTAGAATTTTCTCCAAAGGAAATAAGTATTCAGAGATACACAGCTGAGATCATATTAACGCTATTACATAAATTACGCAGGGTTTTTTTTTTTATTGCTTGGATTATAGTTTCCTGTCTTTCACAGAAGCAATAATGTATGGCATTGTATTGCGATACTTTGGCTTAGGGAACATATTCCTTTGGTCATTCGGTGAAACAAAACTTAGATAAGTATAATTCAGGTAGCTTATATGAAATTTCATCTTCATTATCATGCAAATGCAGTGAGAATGTAACATTTCCCAAGATGTCATTTGACTATTAGGATCTTTAGAAAATGGCCTCTCAAAGCCACAAAGCTAATATTCCAGAAGAAAGCTATATAATACCTAAAAATTGTCTATCCTTATTCTATATGAATAACAAATGTAATAGGACAGGCCATTATTAAAATCGCAAAAGAATGTGTTGACCTATTGGTGCGGAGGATCTTTTCTGATTTTTGCATCGATGATGAATTCTGAGCTTCCCGTAGCATAGAGGATGAACATGCAAATACAGACTTCAAAAATCTGCAGGGAAAAAAAAAGTTGGATAGTAACTGGAAATCTGTTCTGTTTTGTTTCAGTATATAAATGAAATTGGTGCGTATTTATACCGATAACTATTTTGTTATACGTAGCAATATCCTATGCGAGTGTTACAGATATTGTGTGTCTGCATTGTGCACAGATTGTGCATCTGCAACACTTTTCACTTATTTTAAGATGTCTTCTGCTGATATTTGAGTCAATGAACATAGAAGATGGGCACAGGCTAAATATGAGCTGATCTCTTAAGTGGGGAGTGGAACTTGCTTTTAACTCCGAAATAAAAGAAGAGTCTGAGTATCTCATAGCAGCCCATTATCTGCGTTATTCAGTTGAAGAAAAATGCTGGACTTGCTTATATGCGTGAGCTACGCAGGGCAACGAGACCCAAAAAATTTCTGGTAGCAAAAGAGATCTTTTGCAAAAACAGCTTCAGTTTTGAAAAAGAAAGGGTGGGACACGGTCGTTTATAAGCAATTAAAATGAAGAGAAGAAATCTAATCTCTTACTTAAGGTAGAAATAGTCTCTGGAAAAAAAGTATCCATAGCATGCATAGCGTTGTGCTGTTAAACGAAGCGGATGCCTTAGAAAAACGTGACGAAGATGTATATAGGTACTTCCAGAGTTTCCAATACCCTCTGTGGATGTTGTATAGCGAGATTTTTCTCAGCAGATATTTGCAGTCCCAAGTGATTGTTCTGGGTGTGTTGAAATAAGTGTTTTGAATGGGTTTTAATAATTGCTTGATTGCTGGGCATCTTCAGCATCAGGCATGCAAGTGAGTCCTTTTACTGATAAGGTCTGAGTAAAATAGAGCAGCACAACGTAAAAGCCTGTATTTTTAAGTTTTCCTGTGACAGATATAACTTCCATGACAAAAAGTGATATTTTCCAGACGCAGGGCAAATGTTTTCAAAATAAGTATATAAAGAATGAAATTCCAAAGTCTGTGGTTTTTTTATTTTTAGTTTGTAAAACCGTAGTATTTAAAGACTGGAAAAATTGCAGAGGATGTCTGAAGTGTCATCTCTCTCCCGTGTCACTGAGACATTTTCATTTTACAGGCACGTTACTGAAGATAAGAGGTGGTTCTGTGTTGTTTTGCTAGGGAGATCTTTTCAAAGTCCAGGTACTGCTAATGTGGCAGATACCATGCAGCAATTAAAAATGTTTTTCGCTACTTCATTCCCACCTAAACATTTCTCCTTCCCATGCATCGTACATACGTGCTATCTGCCCTTCACTCAAAACCTTTTGATGATCTAACTGGCAAACTTCCATCACATGCAAGATACGCTGGTGCGTTTTTTAAAAGACATTTAAGTTTTTTTCTGCCCTTTTTTTTTTTTTTTTTTTGAGGTAAAATGGGGTGTTTAAATGACAAAGACTTGATCAAGAACTCCTCGATGCTTGTGATCTGGTGCAGCAGCCTGAGGAGGGAACTGATAGAGCCTCCCCGTCTCACTCCAGAAATGCTGATTTTCTGTCATGTTCGTATTTTGAGGAGAGGCTGCTCTGGGCGCGATACAGACTGCTTAGCACCAGATTTAGTGGGGTCACCGTTTGAGCCCTACTTTATTGCTGAAAGGGTAATGGGTGGTGGTGTTCGTAGGAATAATGCGTAATAAAGACAGAACAATTAGAATCGTCCTGCTCTGCAGACTCTCATGTTGCTTCCCACTGCCTCTCTTTCTGCAGAAAAAAAAAAAGCAATTGTCCTGTTTAAGTAGAGGCTAAATCCTTATTTGGCTGGACAAAACTGATTTTTATTGCCTGGCATAGAAAACAATGATGTAAGTTATTATTCGCAGTGCTTTGGATTGCACTTCTTTTGTATGCACTTGATACATTTTTATATTTTGCAGCATTCTGCTAAGTACAATCTAAGTGAAGTTTTTTACTCTAATTGTGAAGCAAGTGCTATAGAAAAAAAGAAATTTGAAATTTCAATGTCACTATATTTGGTAGATTCGTATGAATCTGTGGAAGGGGATAGCAAGTCTGTAGTTTGTAACTGCACAAAATTAAAATTAGTTATATAATGCACATTCCTCGAGATACCGTATTTTGAAAGAAAAAATCTTTGTGCCTTCTGCTTCTCTTTCATACATTCTAAAGTAACTTTTCGCAGTTTAAACAAATATTTCTAAATCAGGTAGCTCAGGAGACGCGTCCCATAGGAAAAAGCATCCGCTTGCATTCGGTAAGCCAAATTCGGTTTGCTGCTCTGTGCATCTCCCTGACCGTGCACATCTTCACAGGCGATTACACGTAGTGCATATTATTGGTATAAAATTCTTAATAAGTTTTAGCAGAGTAATTTCTATAGCATCAAAGACCTATTGATGCTGGTAATGCAGGAGGTGTGTTTCAGTCTTCCCCTGTTTCCCCCTGACCTCCCGCACATCGACACACTCCCCTTCAATCATTCCTCTTCCACCCAGCTGTATCCCAAGTGAAACTTTCCAGGCTGTCAGCAGCAAACACTCGCCGCACGCCCTTGCACGGCAGCGTGCATCCCTTTCCTCCCTTTTCTCCTAAGCCAGCGCGCCCCAGCCGCACGCTCCGAACAGCAGAAGTGCCCAGGTCCCAAAAAAGCCTCCATTTTGATTTTAACCCTCCTTGCAGCGCGGAGATAATGAGCGGTGCTGAGGGGACGTCAGTCTTCGGGTTCCTCTTTTCTTCCGCTGGTGTCATTCACGCCACGCACATGCCCGCGCGGGGCTGCGCCTTGTGCGTGCGCTCCCTCGTCCTCAAATGAACAGCGCGCGGCCTGGGCTCGGGGTAAATAACAGCTGCTTTCCTCTGCAAAATTAACTTTTGTCAGCCGGCCCAAAGTGTAACCCCGTGTCACGTTTCCTGCAGTAGGTTGACACCCTCGGGCACGGGGGATCAAGCGGCGCTACGGCAAGCGACCTTGTCTTTTCATCTCTTCCTCAAAATAGCCGTTAGCATCCCTGTGCGTGGAAGGGGAAAATAATAAAAACTTTCTTAACGTCTGTAGTATGTAACTGCGCTTCCACCTCCCGCCTCCCAAACCGTTTTGTGCTGAGCTGAACCGTGCCGGGGTTTGGGATGGATTCCCCCGGCGGCAGCACCGTGAGCCTCCCGAAAAAATGTTTATTGATAATAGCCATCGATGCAGCGTCTGCTGTAAAATGCAGTTGAATTATTTCAGTTGATGTTGCTACCTCTTTCAGAATGCTAAATTACTGCTAAAATCTAATGACAAAAACTTCCAAATCCATTTTTTTGGCTACGTTCTCAAATTAAGCCTAAATGTGTATGTGCCATTTAGAGATTTTAATGAATCTTACACAATTAAAGTTTCATCGGCAATTGTACCCTAATAGTTATTGTAAGGTGTCTAAATACGTACCTACTGTCATTCTGAACACTGAGTTTCCAGCCATTTGTCTCTTAAACTAATGCATATTTGCCGCCTTCACTTTAAACAGGAATCAATTTATAATGCACATCATTGTAATCTTTTTGTAAAAGCCTAATTATGTACATTGCTTTTTAAAATGCAAGGATGGGAATAAATGTCTATTAATGCTTTACATGGAAAAACAGAATACAAACATCTTGTGATCTGAATATATTTATAAATAGTCACTTGCATTTTTTATGCAAATGAAATTGGGCAGCACTGTCAGGCTTTAATTTTTTTTCCCCTTTTCTTTTTTTTTAACACTATTATGCGAATGGCTTATTTGACATCTCATATATGTCTTTTTGTAATGTTTGAGGCTTTTTCCATGCACCTGTAACTGGTGCCATCTTGTATCGTTCTTTTATACCTTTTGTCTTTGTTTCCTTATTTTATTGCCTGTACTTCACGGAAGACGTGAATGCTAATGAACATATGACGTATACCATCATTCACAAGATGAACAGATAGCTTTCTCTCTTTGTCAAATGTTTATGCAGTAAAATGAAAAATTAAACAAACCTAGCGTGACTCCGTTGTAATTTCAGCTGAAATGAAAGACATGTTGAAGTTTTGTAGAATTTTTCCCGTCAGAGAGAGAGATTTTTGAGAGTGCTAAGGGATTATTTTTTATATCCAAAGAGTAAAGTTTGAGGTAATTTGCTAAAAGGCATAGAAGTTATATTACAAAATTGTTGATACTGGACCGCAATAAAGTCTAAATAGTGTTAACCTCCAATTAACAAAAAAAGGGGGGGGGAAGATGCCAAAACACTCATTACAGCTTTAATTATAATTTCTGACTGATTCAAAACCTTCTGGCCGCTCCGGTTTAGCCGTCCAGCCCACGCTGCCCGCGCTGCGTATTCGGCCGCCCCCGCGAGACGTCTCCACCGCGAGCGATTCCGCCGGGCTCCCCGACACCCGCTTCCACGCACGGCCCCCCTGCTCCGCCGCGGAAGGTCCCCCTGCGCTGCCCGCCGCCTTGAAGACGTCTTGGCCACCTCGGGCTCCGTCCGTG
>NW_008825323.1:2740126-2744828 GCF_000699105.1 Pygoscelis adeliae | reverse complement strand
ACTGCTTGTCCTCGGTTGCAAGCTTCCTCCTGGGACAGGCGGGCAGAACTCGGCTGAATTCTGTAATCTCACTTTAATTAACAGTTGAATTCTTATTAAGAAATTCCAGGCTGTGTAATTCGTCGCTGGTTTGCGTTTAGCCTTGGGTTACCGTAACGGGTGGAGTCACCGGTACTCGCAGACAAATACAGAATCAAGCGTCCCGTACAGTAACAATCTTAAAAAAAAAAACAAACCACCAAACAAAAAAAACCTCGAAATGTCATTCTTGGCAAAGCCAGAAGGCCGAGTTTGCCCTGCGATGGGGTTTAGATCCCTTGCCAGCTGTGCTTGCAGCCAGCCAGCGCGATGCGTGGCGTTAGAAGCACGCCGGGGAGAGTACGGAGGAGTCAGGGTGATTTATTTCAGCAGAGGTCAAGAGGCAGATAAGCAGAGGACACGAATAGGAAGTTTAAAGAGTGCATCTTCGGTATGTGTAAAACGTGCATCATTACGTTACCCTTGCGAAAATGTTTCTTAATTACAGAACACTAAATCACCTGAGTTGCTGTTCCAAGTTCAAAAGTTTCTTCCATTGATGGGCTTTTTTAGTAGTGTTATTTTGGATGGGATTTACGAAAGAGGTTGCACAGTCAGGTTACTCGGACTAATAAAAGCAGGCGTCATTTCACAACCGTCAGAAAATCAGTACCGATATTAGACATTTTATCAACATCATAATGTCCAAGCTCAACGTGAAGACACCAGGCATTGCTATTAGCTCGTCCGTGTCGTCCGCTGTCAGCAGAGCGCTGTAACGAGTGCTGCATGCTGGCCAGACCCGGCGTTCTTCTTTGCTATGAGATTCCAGCACTCAAGTTCAAGAGATTAAGTCCTGTGGTTTAAAGCACCGTTCATTGCCTAAGCTGTGATTTGGGACCGGGCCCTGTATCAAATCTGGTCTGTTTTTTTGTTCTACCTCTCTGGCGTTTAGCCGAAATACTTCTTTCTGGTTAACTGTTGCTGACTTTCAGTGAGTGTGTAAATTTTCTCACACCGAGTAGTCATAAATGTGTGTAGTTAACAGCTGGTTTGCCTGATTCCTGCAAATGACCTGTTAGTCGAGGCGATGGGCGTTCGGTGTAGCTAAAGGTTTTTCCACTTACAGGTTCTAATTTTCAGCTGTTTGAAACTTAATGATTTTCTTACATAGGCAAAATAATTTTTTAATAAACTTCTAAATTACTGTCCTAGCCAGAACTCCTGGCCATTAAGAGGCAAGCCAGTGTAGCAATAGGTTATATGTTGTGCAGAGTGAATTGAAAGTATTTTATTTTAGTCCAGCATAATCCCTTGCAAATGTCAAAGTGATTTTGAGCCATTCTAGTTCTTAGCGATGTGTTTTTAAACAGTGTAGTAAGTATATAAATTTCTGAAAAATCCTCCTGGAAGTTAGTGCACAACTCCAGAGGACAGTATCGCATGTTTATTATAAATATGTAGGTTTTCTAATTATTTCTGTATAATCACATAGTAGTTTTGGACAGTCTGGTCTCCTACCTGATCTTTAGTAATAGATCTGTCACTTAACTAGAGCAAGCATCACCTAGTTTTGCTTTATCGGTTCATAAGCAAAAAGAAAAAAAAATGTTTAATCAATATGGAACAACTCTTTTTGCATTCACCATTTTATAATTTGAAATCTTATTTTGTGCGTGCTAACAGTCTACAAGCAGTGAGATGCCAGAACTGCTATAATAGGATTTTCCCCCTCCTAGCGGGATGTTGCTTATGGCTATAAAAAAAAAGTTAATTTCAGATCCTGATACACTTGCATTAATTTTTAGACATTGGCTGAGTGTAGTGCAGTGAAGAATAACACGAACACCGCACCGCTATGCTGTAGCTAATCGTTTATCACCTCCAGCCAAAGGAAGCGGCGTTAATGTGCAGGCCACAATGTCTGCAAAAAAGAGGTAGGAAACTGGCAGAAAAGGTCTCCCAGATTTCTTTCTGAGAGTCTTGAGAAGAGGACCGAGGAGGAAAAGGAGAAACAATAGCTTCATCGTTTCTTAAGGGCTATTTAAATGGGTTTTGGCGTACTTGGGAGATCCTGTTTGTGCATTAAAATATTATTTGATGATGAGACTGTAACCCTTACCAAACCGTCCTGCTTCTGAATGGGAAAACGCATCTTCGTGGTTGTTGAAAAGTGTGATTTCTGTACGGAAAACAAGCGATTTAGATGCTTATCATCTGCGATACGCACCATACCTCGGTCACGCTTTTATATTCTTTGGAGTATTTGCTGACAAAAGGAGCATGTTGTCTCTTCGTTTGCCAGTGAGGGATCTGTTGACTCCACGGCTCTGTAAAAACCTCTCATCAGCACCTATTTTAATCAGCAAGAACTTTACTATAAATCATTATCAGAAAAAGCATTGTGCTACACTTTTATACCAATACATTTATGTTGAAATTAATAGGGAAAAATAATACAGAGCCTGTGCTTGAGATGGGCTAATAAGCGTGCCCATGAGACTTTCCTTTTTAAGCACTAAATGAAAGCTTTTGCATTGCTAACAGGCTACAAAAGTTGCTTAGGTAATAAGACTCTTTTTCTCTTATCAGTAAAAAAGAAAAGGGGAGGGATGGGATGGCTCAAGGGATTGGTAATCAGATTACAAAGTCTTTCACTTCTAGGTCACTGGTTCAAATCTGCCCCCTGTTTAGTAGTGACCAAAAGCTGTTCCCAGCTGATGGCTTTTCAGTAGCCTTTGTGCGGTGCATTAGTGATCTATATCCAATGCCTGGTGAAAATCGCTCCTGGCCGTTGCGTTGGGAGTCTCAGCTCAGACCCTTGAAGTAGGAATAAACGACCTGCTCACGCATTGAAGTGTTTGGTGGTTTATTTTCCAGAAAATAATTTTAATAAGTTAGCGGAGCAGTGCAGCTGAATCTGCACTGTCACAGCTGCTCTGGGCTTCAACAGCAGACCCTGCTTCCCAGCACTGCCACCATCACTTCCCACCAGCATTGCTTGGTAAAAAATTGTTACCAGCTTACTTAAGAATTAGACTGATGTCTCTTAATTTGAGCCGCACGGTATCACTCCAATTTACTTCCATATTAGGCTAGAATAGATAAAATCATAATTGCAAAAAAAAAATGAGAAGTAAAAGGAAAATTACTAAATTTGTTCATCTTAGAAGGAATATCATACTTACTAGTAAAATCGATTTTGACATACAGAGTGTGAAAACATTTTTATTGATGGTTTTAGTGCTGCAGTAACTCTGTGGAAGCCATGAGACTGCAACTTCAGTAGGCTCTCGTGCTATACGTGACTCATACCACTACAGTGTGCTCAGATAAATGTTGAAGAGCTTTATAAAATGAAATACTGAAAACAAGGGAAAACAGAGCAAATTCCCCAGTACCTGCAAAAGAGCCCTTTCGAGTATACATTTTCTAGTGCCGTCTCTTACTGTCAGATATTTAAATGATAGGTTTATAGACTTTGCTTTTGTCAGCGTTTTGAAGTGCTGTTTTCTTTAAGGTAGGGGAATGCTAGAGGACACTTGCTATAAAGGTAATATAATTTCTGGTACATTAATATATGAACCTGAAACGATGACTGTCTGCTATATGTGCTCTGTACATTTCTATGGAAATCACTTTGACAATTTAGAGGTGTGTTTATCTCCATAGGGATGCATACAACCCATTATAAAACTATGACTTTTTCCCCAAAACTAACTGAAGGAAAACTGTATTTCTTTTGAGACAGCAGGCATGCCGCATATACGTTGCGGTAGATATTTTTGTACAGAACTGGATATTTCATCAATCCTAAACAGTATTTCATCAGTCCAAGCCTCGTTGGATCAAACGGATCACATCGGCCAGCTCCCTCATCACTTGCATAAACTTTGGAGTTTGCTGATAACACCTCAACCTGGGAAAATAAAACACGTGCACAGGCTGAGCAGAGCTTGGTGGGGTACCAGCAAGTGGGATACACAGCAGGCGCGGGGCTGGCACAGGTTTTTACTCTCCCAGGAGCTCCTCTCCAGCTCCCGGTGTTCAGAGTGATCTGCCTAACACACTTGTACCTTCACCTTTGAAACGGAAGCTGAAAAACTGTGCCGATAAAACCTGTGTACCGCAACACATGTTCATTATCCATGCTTTGCAAGAATGGCTCAGGTGGGATTTATTGCCACTATTTTCACACGTGGCCTTCAACGGCCAAGCTAGCTGGCTTGAGATGCAATGCGATCCCCTCCGGAAACCACAGCAAGTGCAGAAAAAAAAAATCCCAAATGATGTATTTGTGATCCAAAACACACCGTCCGCATCTAATAATGCTTTGATATCCGATGTCTCGGAGATCGACGGGACTCGGAGCAGCCACTGTGTCCCACCAGAAAGCTCAGGCTGTCCAAGCTCCTGCGGGAGCCGTGTCTCTCCGTGTCCTAGCACCAGAGTGTTTTGTGAGCTGCTCACAGTGTTTTGCTCAGGCTTACTTGCACCTGCATCTCCCTCCCTGTTAGCAGGGGGGTGTTACAAGGTTAGCAATACAAGGGGTGAGGGTGAAGGACTGCCAGCTTCACGGGGCTGTTTGGTCCAGGAGTGCAGGTTTATAAGCCAAAGCCATTCCTTCCAGAAGTTCACACAAAGGTTACGGGGGGGGGGGGGGGGGGGGGGGAAAACAAGAAAA
>NW_008825323.1:2731214-2740028 GCF_000699105.1 Pygoscelis adeliae | reverse complement strand
GTTCAGCAGAGTAAGGTTTGTCTGTACTTCAGGGTTTTTGAGAGTTTAATCGTTAGTTTAGAAAGGAATTTAGTTGAACTGAGGTAACCTCCCAATGAGGCATCTGTCCTGGTATAACGATGCTTCTTGGTGCAGCTTAAAAGGACCTTTATATGGCTACAAGTGCGTGCATATAGACTGAATTGTGATTTAGCACTATATATGTTTCTGAAGTATGTTATAAACTGATGCACTCTGTTGGTACGCCTCCCTCCCAAAGTGTGCAGAAGCCTTCAGGTTTCCGTGTCTGGTGAGTGGCCTTATCTACCCAAGTACCGGAGATGTGACCGGGTCATCCATCTTTATAAGAGGATGAATCTGGGTATTGAGACTCCCAGAGATGGGAGCTGTGAACAGTATTTGGTGTCGTGGTCCAGTTACGTGGTGACTTTCAACCGATGGTAGGACAAAGCCAGAATCCTCGTGGTGGGGGGTTGCTCACCGGGACCCCACTTTGTCCTGGGGAAGCTCTGGTGGTCGTGCTGGTGGTGAAATAAAGACGTGGAAAACCTATCTGGGTGTGTTTCATCACTGAAGAGGACTTTGGAGGAAAAGGAGCAGAAGTAAAGCTCGCGGTTGCTTTTGGTTTTAGCGTTATGAACCTTACGAGATCAGAGAGTCGTGGGGAATATCTTGCTAGTGATGTGTAATGGTTTGGAAATAAACACCAGGGGTGGCTCCAGCTGCCTTTGATCTAACTAAATGGCTGTTATGTATATTCTATTTAACTTATTTTAAAATTAGGCAAAGAGCATACAGGAATGCTTCTCTGTGTGCTAGGTGCTTGAACTTCCAACTGTGTATTTAGGACCAAACAAAAGGAAAATGGTTCTCTTTCAAGGAGCTTATCATTTGGTAGATATATAACACAAAGCAGGCATGAAATGCTGTGGGAAAGAGGGACTGACTTTCTACCTTATCCCATGTTTTTAACATTTTGAATTTTTATTGATGAGGGACAGAATTTGCAGATTTCACATAATGTCTTTTGCCTTCCACGATATCTGTGATTTTTTTTTCTTTGAAGTGGGACTTCTTAAGTCAAAAATGATGAGCTCTTAGCTTAAAAAGATGGGTAAGTAGTTAAATCCACAGCAGGCCTTTTTTCAAAGTACACCAGAAACTTTGGAGAGCGCAGAAAGTTTAGCAGACGTCACTTGTGCTTTAGTGCAGGGCTGGCTGATCTTCACGGTCCTGCAGCACCCTGACGAGCTCCCCGGAGATCCCATGGTCACAGGACGAGGCTGCTGTTTCTTCAGGTCCTAGCCGGTGGCCCAGAGACATTCGCCGCAGCAGCCCTGCCCGGCTGGCTTCTCCTGCGGTGAGAGGGGAGGGTTGCCCAGTGCCCTCCATGACACCCCGGCTTGCCCACTGGTGTAGCCTGGTTTTGGGAGCCAGCCAGCATGCCTTGGCTGACAGTTACGGGAGAATCTTGGTCTGGCAACCCAGGTGCAACCATCAAAGGCGGAGTCCGATCCAAAATTTTCAGGACGATTTCTCCATTTCCTAACAACCATGAAAATAAACGTGCGCCGCTCTTAACGTGCCAGAGTCTCTCTTCGAGGCTTGTGAGTGTGAGAGCTTGGGTTATTTCACTAAAGAAGAACTGCGTGTGATAAATGAGTACCTTCCTACATGGGAAGCTGGGATTTTTCAGTGCTTTTGTGCAGCATCCGTCGTCCTGACACGTAGGCATGACAGCACTCATTACACTAAGAAACAACACTCCTCATTCTTCTGTTGACTCACCACTAGCTGGCATCACTTCTCTGACTGATGTCATAAGTACTCGAGGATGATTTGTGGTATTTGACTAGCAGGCTCATGCTGAGGGCAATGCAGAGCGAGTAGCACATGGGTCTCCTTGTAGCATTACACAGCAATAAATGGTGTGAGCAAGTTGATGACGAGGTTGGTCCAAGATCACTGAGCAGGCCAGGAGGATGAACAAGGGAAGACTTCATGGCAGTGAGACAGCATCCTGGTCCCCCACCCCGCTTCCATGTCCAGGGATGCTGAGGTGCGAGTTGTGTGTTGTGGCAGTGCCATGGCTCTCCAAACCTGCTGGAGAGCAGGTCCATACCCGGTGTCTCTGGAGCGTTGGAGGGTCTGGGCTTCCTTTGCCAGTACAGCTGTGCCTGGCTGCTACTGGCACAGGGCACGGACCAGACATTTAATTATGAATGTGTACTGTTTATGAGAGTCTGTTCTGTACTCTGAACTGGAAGATCTTTATCTGAATCATTTGTCATATTAGATCGGTTATATATACATCCTTCAGGCTGCTTCACAAAGCCCTTCTGCATATGAAAGATTTTCTCTGTGGAGCCTTCTTGGCCTTGCTGCTACTTCCCCATCTCACAACGGGGTGGAAAACCTTGTTTGATATCTGATGGCGTGTCCAATGTCAGATAAAGAGCCCTGATAAAAAATTACCCAGTATTTCCTCTTCTGCTTTACTGTTTTTTCAGACTTTGAAGATGTCAGTCATATTGTGGTCTGCTTGGTGTAATTTGGTTTTCTGCCACACGTGCACATACTTTTTTGGCGAAGGAGCGTGCATGTGGCAGCAGCATTTTAATGGGAAAGAAGAGGGAAGCTGCTGCTCCTCTCTTTTGGTTGCCTGCAATAATAAATCACAATTTGCCATTCCCTAACCGCGAAGAGAGTTATCTCCATGAGTTTGTGTGACCCCAAAAGTTTCAGTTTACATACCCTCTTGCTCAGAGACCTTGCCTGTGGAGAGACTTTTCCTTCCTGAAGTTTCTCAGAGGTTGCAAGAGTCAAAGTTGAGGCTTCAAAGGACAGGAAGAGTGAGTGTTGTCTTATCCGCCGGCTGAAGTGGAAATCCAGCTGTCTGTGTTTAAATAACAAGGGCGTCAGACTCCATGTCCATCTGTGAGGTGCTGAGCTTAACACTCAGCTTTTCTCATTTTCTTTTTTTCTAAGTCTGGCCTTTTAATAAAAACGAATACATAGGTTGGCATCTTTGTGTACATAGACGATAAAATAGGGGCAACTTCTTAAATAAATGCTTGGTCCTTGTTCAGCCAACACCCAGAAATCTGTGGAGGATTTGCCCTTCTTGATGTTAAACCAGTGCAATTCTCTCTGTTTCTCTAGGTATAAAACGAAATATAAAGAAAGTGACTATTCCATTGAAAAATGCACCAGCATGAGATTTGCATAAAGCTGTAATAAAAGTTTTCCGTGTACCATTCAGACAGAAGCAATGAAGAAGTAATGCCATTTTACCCTGTTGTATTTGATACTTAACATATAAAAACAGTTATTTACTTGATTGTTTCACATTCATTTCACTAATATGATTGTTCACTTGTAGACTGAGTTCTGGATTTACACATTTATTAAAACATGAGAAAATTACTTCCATAACTTACTTCAGGCCACGTTTTTCATTAGATATGAACCATTACCTTCGTGATGGTAAGATATCAAAACAAAACTCCAACCCCTTGTATCATTTCATTTTCAAGCCTTGTGTATTAATGGTTTTGTTACACACTGATTTTCAAGAGCAGTTTATTTCAACTAATTTGTCATCACAAAGATTTAAGATCACTGTATTTTATTTAACTTTACCTGAGTAAATAAAATTCCAAGAACCTGCATATTCTGGTTCAAGGCTTCTTAGAGGTTTTCACCCCACATGAATCAAAGGAGGAGCCCAGCAAGACAGGCTAAGAGTAAATTACTTGTTTTATTGATCCATTTTATATGCATACTGGTGGTTTAGATACAGCAAAGCTGGTCCGCTGTAATTTAAAAGATGTTCAGCTCAAGCAAGTACCTTAGGAAGAACTTTTCTCCCGGTGTGAGAAGGGTTTATTTCTGTCCAGCCCCACTTCCTAATTGATTTGAAATCACCCGAAGTAACAACCTCAGAGATGTTGACCAGGCTCGAATCCCCCCAGGCTGAAAACAGTGCCTGACTGGGGAGCAGATGAGTGTCTCTGCCCTGGAGCAGTCGCATTCCTCAGATGGGTGGACCAGATGGCCGAGGTTGGTAGCAGCATCAACAACCCAGCTTCTATCTGCTGCCACCCTTTAGTGGAGCCCGTACAAGCTGCGAGCTACCATGGCGAGTCTGACAGGCGGCGACTGGAGGAGTCGCAGTAACTCAATCATCTGTCTGCACCCCGAGACCCTGCTCCTCCCTAGTCTGGAGCTTCCTACAACTCACGTCAATAGCAAGAAAACTGGCAGGGTTTGAAAACTTACTATTTGCTCACTGATGGGTCTCAGGCAGCGTTCAGCACCTCTCTCGGGTGCGACGGAGCACATCTGATAAAATGTCAGCCATGCATCACTGCTAGGGGTCAACTGTGCACCAACTACTGCTCTTAAATGTCGTTAAACTGTCCCTAATGGCTGCAAGATCAGGCTGAAAGTCTGGCACCCAACCTACGTTCAAACAGGGAAAGACGTTCAAAATGATGGCTTGTGATTTGCCCATGCTCGGAGCTGGGGAGGGCTGTGAAACTCTTCATGAGAAACTGAGCCCAGGCTAGCAAGTTTGGGGCAAGAGGCTGAGAGCACTCCTAGTTTCAAGCAGAGACCGCTCTGCTTCCTAGTCCACATAGATCTTGACCTTTCTTGATGCTACAGCACTTTGAACTTTCAGTCATGGGTCTAGATGGTTCTGATTAAGGCAGTTTACTAATAGTTTTGTTTTGTTTATTATTTTATTTTATTTTATTTTACTTTATTATTTTGTTTCAAACTAGGCATGGCACTCAAATAGCTATCCAGTGCTTCAGAAATCCAGGTAAACCAAGAAAAAGCAAAACTATGACCTACAGCATAAGGTTTTACTGGCAAAGATATATGAGCTAAGAGCTTGAAAAAAATCCTTTGTCACCCCAGCCAAGATAACTATGTTAACAAAACCTCTAGTGCAGGTTTTGTGTAGCTATTCTAACAGAGGAATGCTCTTGCTGGCTGAGCTCATGTCATTTGGAGAGGTGATGCAGCCTCCTGCCAGAAAACCTCCTGCATCTCTATTAAGAGGATGCTGCTGACACAGACGCATGGTAAAGCCAGAGCAGCAAAGGATCTTCTGCTGTGCTGGAGGTTTAGGCGTGATCATACGCTCACATCTTCCACTACCGAAGTCCAAATTAACTGTGAATACAAAATGAAATATAGTTTAGCTAACTATGTGGATTTTTCAAATATGATTTTCCTGGGGCTCATGCACTGCAGTGGACATACCTAAGCTACCTTTAAGCAACCTGGCTCAAGTATCAGATGCTTTTCAGCATTACTTGTGCCAAATTCTGCACATGCTAATTTAGGCTGCTTCCTGGCAGCATGAAGTGGCCCTTGTGGAGCTCCACATTCCTAAGACAGGACCATTTTTGAGCTCGTATATTAGAGGCAAGCCAACATCTCCCTGCTGCAGTCAGCAGCATAGGAACGTTAACGCTTAAACTGATCAGGCTTCACTCTCTGCTCCTGGTTGAGATAGGTGGAAGTTGTTGACCCTTCAGAACTTTATTTTCATGTCAGTGAGATGTACAGAGATTTCCCTGGCTCAGATCTCCAATTTTGGGACGGCAGACTGCTGCTGCCAGGAGGGAGCACCAACTGGCTGACTCCAGCTAGACCCAGCTGCTCCAAACCTCCTTTCCTGGCTATCACTGCGGTTCTCCAACAGCCCAAAGGCAAATATCTCAGCAACCTACGTTGCTGAAATATCTTGAGATACATTAAAAGAGGGGTTGGCTTTTGTTCGCTTTAGTTGAGCTTTTGATGGGAAGAGCTTGACCAAGCCCTCTTGTCTAACGTACATTTTTGAGCTGTTGTGGGTGAGATGTAGGGGACCCATTCAAAGATTTTTGCCCATGCGGTACCACACCAAGTTTATGTTATGTGATGGGCTTTCTGTTGAACTGTTAGGCTTCATTCGGACTAGACAAATTGCTGGGAGGTTTGTAAGCGAGGTGAGCCAGCATCCCTACCCATGGTCCTGTTGCACCTATTAGCACAACCTGTGTTTGGGAACTTGGCATTCTCCACGTTATTACAGGTCCTCGAAGGCTTTTCTTCTGTAAGCTCTCTGTCGTAAGACACTAGGGACAAGTGAAGCGGGAGAACTGCGTTATTAAGTTTAAAGTTTTAATAAAGCTGAAGCCTGAGGCTTTTATACTAGAAAGCCATGAGTTTTGTTTGCACTGTTCACAAAATATTACCGGCGGAATTTTGTGTACAGAGTTTTGGTTTTTTTACTGAGCTATGCATAAGGGAGATGACCCGTACGGTTTTTTAATCTTGAGTTATTTTAGAATTAAATATTTTTCTAACCATGATTGATTTTAAGAACTTACACCCCCAATGTAAGGTATGTGTGGAAATTTTCAGTAGAAGTTCTGCAACAGAAATTGGTTTACAGTGTGAATTGTGACAAGTCCTAGACTCCAGATGCTCTAAAGCAATCTGTTCTAATATGTTCATGCATTATTATTACTGTTGCAGTGTGATTTATTGCTGTAGAAAGCTATCACAATTGTAGATGTAGCATCCAATAGATCTTTGAACAAAATATCAGAAGGTACTTGGCTATGGTCATTCTATGATTGTATCTCTGCAGATATTTTCTTTTGCTGTTTAAAAACTAGTGTGTATTGGATGCTTTGTCTACTGCAAGCAGGGATTTTATCACATGCCTGTGAATTCACTTTAGGGAAAATTATTCTTGTTGCTAATTGAAAATAAGAACTAGTTTAACTTTGGATTATTTATTATTTTTGCTATGTGCTGTTCAAGTGTAGTTGCTCTGTAATTCTAATCCCTAATGAATACTATTTTATGAAGACTTGAGGATCTAATTCTGTTTTAAGATGTGCAAAAAACTGAGAGTATTTCAGAAATTCAGGAATTCTATCCAGGAAGCAGTGAAAGGTCTTGGGAATCCCAGATTGACAAACTCCCACTACAAAGAAACAGAATTATATGCTTCATGGTGAAAAGGAGTCTTTCTCAACTGAGAAAAGGCATTAGCTCAAGTGCTAATGCTCAGATAGACCAGCTACTTGGTTTGTAGGAGGCTGAGTGAAAGGGGAGTTGAAGGGGATCTTGAATGACCGTGGACATGTACCAAGCTCCAAGGAGAGCACATGAAGTTACTAAGAAAGAATCTGCACATCCTTCCAAAAGTGTTAAATACAAATTGCCCTCTTGCACACCATTCCTGGCACATAATTTCTTCTCTCTTCCCATCTACCACTGCTTTTACAAATATTTCAAGAGTCCAGCTGATCCCGTTTTGATCCACCAGAATTTCTACTGCAAATTTGTTTCATTTCTGGAAGTCACTGAGGACATTAGGACAGGGGCTTCCAGTTCAGTTTCCTCTGAAAGGAATTCAGTTTGCACACCCCAAAACCTCTTAGAGACTCAAACCAGTACGAGGCAACTGGAGACAATGGAGGACTTGCATCAAAATTATATTGCTTCAAGCCGAATGCTTATTGTAGACATGCCCATTCAAGCCCAGGACATCCCATGTAAACACCATGCCACAACTGAAATTGTAATAGAAGACAGAGGAAGTAGATGAAAGGTTTTTTCAAAAGTTCAAGAGAAAGTAAAACTTGGGGCATTTTTTTTTTCCAATCCTTTTTTCCTCATACCTAATTACAAGCAAACTCAGAGGAGTAAGTATCCCCCAAATTCGAAGTGATGGAGGTTGATTTGATTGTCTGAGCCCATAAAAATAAAAGAGGCATGTTTTAACTTCCTTTTACCTTTCTCGGAATTTTGGATTTTTAGCTGTTTTAAATTTGTTAGAATAGGTATGAAGAGTATGGAATCAATGCTGCAAAGAGTTACTCCCAGAGGCCATGTACCTAAAGTCTAACTGGGGTATTAGTGGATTTTCGTGTTTGCAGGATCAGACCTTTGAGTCACCTCTTAGCATACTGACGCTTTCACTTGACAAGAGTGCTATGCTATAAAATATATACCAAAGATGCATTTTATTATCTATTCTAAATATATATAGACACACTAAATGTATTGCATATGTAATGTATGTATAAGAGGCTATTTTTTATATGCATACACTACAGATAATAAAGGTATCAACCTTTTGTCATTATAAAGTTATGGTAATTGTGTAATACAAACTTACAGAGGATTGCCATCTGACCTTACAGACAGTTTAGCAGTAGAACACTTATTCAGTTGATCAATAAATGGGTAACTAATATATATGAATTCAAGGAATCAATTTTTAGGGGATTTCAAGTTCTGGCTTATGTAAGTGATAGAGTTGAATACTTGTGCAAATAGATAATTGACATTTTCCCTTCCAAAGTGAAGGAACAAATTTTCAACACTGGGATAGAGACAACTTTCAAAAAGATGCCCGAATACTTTCTAACTTGTTGCAGTGAACACTGGTCTACCACTTGCCGTTCTAAGGGGATCAAATATAAAGTAGTGACGGGGTATGGTTAATAAATTACAAACCCAAACTTCACTGTGACTACAAAGAAGGAACACAAAGACAAAAGTAAAATGGAAATGCTTGAATAGCAAAGATAGTTGGGAAAGTCTAGAGGACCCAGAGCGGTTTACTGAGTAATAAATGAGAACTGGTTTAAGAGCTGGTTTTTACCTACTTCTGACTATAAATGAATTATTGGAAGAAGAAGAAGAAGGAATGTAAGGACAGAGTGAGCGGAGCCGTAAGCCATCCAATGAAGGGGTGCATTCAGCTAAGAATAATTTAAGATTTTAAAATGAGCA
>NW_008825323.1:2718446-2731204 GCF_000699105.1 Pygoscelis adeliae | reverse complement strand
GTAATTCCCAGGCTGTGAAAACTTCCTGTCTATGGAATTTACTGATGTACAAAGAGCATAAGGCATAAAATGAACTTTAGACGAAATCCTTAGGTCTTTGTCTGCAGTTGTTGCTTTAGTAAAAAACACCATTATCCTGAAAAAAAAAACCATAATTTGTAGTATTGTAAATAGTCTGTGGTCTATTAAATATCTTCCATTTTTAGCATGTCCACTTTAAAAGACTGTACTGGCCGCATGGAATAAAACTAGTCCTGGGAAGTGTAAATCATGCATCCCATAGCATCCTTCCCTTGGAATTTGGTACAACTCTGTAGTTGTATCAAATTTGAATGGCAGCTGGGTGCTACATTTGTGTTGAATATATCTATATATATTTAGATATTCATATATGTATATAAAATATATATATATTTTACTCTAACGATTTTATTCTGCTCACTTAATTTTTAAAATTTGTGTGAATTCAAAACTATTTTTAGAAAAGATAAATATGTTTTAACTGTGAGCTATCAATCCATTGAATCTGAAGCATTTACTGAGTATTGAAGCTTCTGTGGCCAAAATCACATAGGCTTCTTGCATCTTCTTGCAGGATAAATTGTCATCCCTGATAAGAGAGTCTGCTGCTTGGGTCTGTTCTTCTTGGTTATTATTATCAGTTAAAGTCCTGTTGTAGCAGAGAACTTGAGCTGTTGTGGTAGAAGCTCAGTGTCCTGGCTTTGACATGCTCTGTTGTGACATTTCTGTGTCACTTAAAGAGGGATACGTTAGACTTCTTGTTTAAGTGAAGGTTATAGCCTTGATCCTTTCTCCACTTCATGTATTGTTTTTGTCTGTTTTCTTTCCAAGTTGGCTCATAAGGGCATGGGTGCCTACCAAAACTTATTTCTTCTGGACTGGACGTGGAGAGATCTGTAACTGAAGCTCAGTTAATCCCTTCGATCCCTCTTTGCTGCTATATCCATGAGCCCTTCTCCTGACCCCAGCACTGTGGCTGAGTTGTTATCAAAAAAGCTCACATTGTCAGCCTCGGTCTCTTTGCTGATCTTTGTGAAGAGAATACCATTCTGCAGGCGTTCACAAAGCTGAGCAGCAAGCACCAGCAGCATGTTGGGTATTGCATGTTATTCCCCATGTCACATGTGATCCGAAAAGCAAAGACTGTGTGTACCATGTGGAGAAGGAGTAGGAAGAGATGGTGATCGATGGCTGCCAGTTCTTCCATGTGCGTAGGGAAACTGAGAATAGCAAACCTGACTGAGGTCTAAAAAGGGAGAAGGGAACTGCACATCTGTATTTCCTTGTGATTTGAAGGAAAAGGTGATGTTCCTAGATGAACTGGGTGGCTAGTTTTTGAAACAGAAATGTGGGACACAATAGCTTGAGAAAAGACTGCTTTTCCACAGCAGAGCATATTTTTTTCCCCTTGCTGGTCATTAGCAGTGCTTCTGAAGACCAGCCCTTCATGGAGGAAGTCATGCTGGAACACAATGAGCTGGTGACGATTTTAAGCTTCCCCCAGCATGTAATAACTCCAAGTAATTGCTAGGTACGTGCGCTTCAAGGACAATGATATTTTTGCTCCTTTGCCCGTTTAAATGACAGCATTTTGTGCAAGGCGGTGCAGCCAAATGCGTGCTGGAATGCATAGCACTAGTACAGGGATATTAGTACGTATGGCATGTTTCTAAAACTTATCCAATATACAGCAGATTTAGTGCGAGCTGGGGGTGTGTGGCTTACAGGTCTTGTTTTTAGATACCGTCTCTTTCAGAGAACTTTTTTTCTGGTAGGATTTCTGAACCACTCTTCTGGCTTTTATGTGGAACGGAGGGTCCAGTCCCCTAACCACGCTGCATGTGGTGCTGGGTTTAGGAGAAGCCTGGGAACACAAGCTCCTGACAACCTGGCAGTGCCTTCAGCAGAAGGTCTTTCTGCAGATGCTGTCCTGTTTAGAGAAGGAGGGTGATGTTCCTACGTAACAGGAACATACCTTACCTGTTATGTAAAGGTAAAGCAGTTGGGTCATTGTCACGGCTGGTAAGAGAAAGGACTAGCCACGGCCCTCCCAAAAGCACCCTGGCTTTCCCCTGCAATCAAAGGGTCATCTCTTCGGTGATCGTCTCATGCACATAGCCCTGCCTGATAAAGGGGACAGTAAAGCTGCAGTCTAAAAACCAATATTTTCAGTTGTTTGGCAGATGTGAACCACATTTGGGGCCTGTGTAATTGTAAAGAACTTGGAGAGGAGAGGAGAGTGAAGAACAGAATATTGCAGATGAGATATTCATAATGAGTCCTTTTTTTTTCAGCCCTTTGAGAGACAAAGCACTTGTCGGTGCTTGAGATGTCCATACAGGTTTGGGGAGGGGGATTGTAACGTCAATAAAAACCTTTGTTTTGATGCTCCACCTTCCTCTGGAGCTCAGGTGTTTCATCCCCAGCTTAGCAGAATCACTGGTGGTTCCTGCAGTGGCCTGAAGATCGTCCTGAGGGATTCACTGTTCTTACATACAGTTTCATAACGGAGGGAGTTTTGCCATCTTCGTATTTACAGTGAAATTTAGTGCTCAGTATCGGGTGTTTGGCTGAAAATGTCAGTATCGTGTTACAGCCGAAAGAAGCTCACCCTCTTACAATAGATGCTATTTTGTCCTAAATGTGTGATTTTGTCCCCCACGCACATACCTGTTATGTCGCATCCTCCAAAAATTCTAGATATTAAATGTGCCCCACAGGAGGGTAAATGATGAAAAAAACGGTATGTATGGAAAGGTTTCACATGAAGAAAGATTACTTTTAAGAGTTTCTTCGTACGCACTTGCCCAAGATGTTCTAAGCTCAGCTGAATTCCTGAGTCATGTAATACTGACATTACCAAAGACAGAGTACTGGGGAAGGTGGGCACCTGATTTTACCTGTAACGGGGAGCTCTGCTCTGCGTTGGCATTACCTGGCCAATAGTGGTGAATATTTTTCTCTTAGAATATTACTTCAATTACACTGATTTTGAAGTATACATATTGTAAACAAAAAAAAGGGCAAGATGCGATAATTCAGAATATCATACTGCAGTTATGGAGAACTGGAAATAAGAGTGTTTGGTCAAAAGGGTTTACACGTGTAATATTTTGAAGAAACTAGGAGGTAGTTTGCATAAGGTATGGATAAATGCTACTTTTGTATCACAAATCTGGATCGAGGTGTTTATTTTGAAGTCTCTGACGCAAAACGTAATTCACGTCCCCATTGTAAAATTCCCTTTCAGAGCAGAGTTTTTGGAGGTGCAGCCTGTATGCTGATACGCAGTTACCAGAGCATGAACAAAGAATGCCTGGTTTTGGAAATGTTGTGTATGTTGCCATTTATACAAAAGGAAGCTGAAAAAAAACATTAACTTTAGTGCGGCGTACAGGGTGATAAAGACACTAGTTGCGAAATGCTGGTTTTATAAGTATAATTCATTATACTTTCTTTGATCCAGTGTTACAAATTAGGGTCACTCGTGTCAGGAGATTAAAACCTTTTTGTCTCTCTTTGATATCAAACTATTCTTTCCCAGTCCCTTTTATCTTGCAGAGCAGTGCTGAATTCCACAGCACCTTTGTCGATTCGCTCGTGTTATTTGCAGCAATCATTTAATTGGTTTTAGAACTAATATTATTTAGTCATACTGTCATCTGCAACAACAGAGGCTCTTTAATATCCTAAAAATGTTGAGAGGCTCCAGTGTTAGCTGGGTGAGCATATGATAAGAGAGACCACAAAGAATTTTGGGACCATGGTGGGAGTGCAAGGTAGCTAAATTGGATAGAAAAGAAAAAAACCCATACAAGTCAAAGTAAGATTGTACATCAGAAAAACTACAGCAATCTACTGAAAATTAGTAGATGATAGTCATGAGTAGCTTACAGTGAACCACGGGTACCAGCTTCCCTGAAGCACAGAAATAGGAACTTGGAGAAGCTTGTAAAAGGTGTCCTCAGGGAATCTTCCATTTTTTCACTATGATACCTTTAATCCTAGAATTGTCAAGCCACATGGAAAATAATAGGACTGAATAGTTCAGTCAGTTAAAAGTTAGTATTATTTCTTTTATCAAAAATATTAGGTCTTTCTGTGTTTCTGGAGCTGTTAGGATTTGTATAAACTTTAAAACAAGTGAAGTGAAGTATTGAACTTGTATTGCTCTTTCTTTTTTAATTTAAGATCATTATCTGTGACTAAGCAGACTCTATTCAACAGAAAGAAAGAACTTAAAGCCAATATTTTTTAACAGATGATTCAACGAGAGGCAGAAGTAAAGAATAAGGTAACTGCTGTGGCGTTGACAGACTCTGTTCACAATGTGTGGCATCAAGAAGTTGGGAAAACTATTCGAGAGTGGATGCGAGAGGTGAGGCCGGCTTTTTTAAAGAGTTGCAGTATGTACATCTGTATATGGCTCTATAAACATGTCTTTGTCTGCTGACCTCTTCCATTTCTTTAGGGTATGAAAGACAGCACGTTACAGGACCGGGGAAATTGTGTGCCGATACCAGCCCCTAAAATAACCCAGATTAAAGCCATTTCTGAACTTCAAAGATAGCAGTCAAAATAATAAGAATCAAGTTCAGTGTTTCTTCCTGCTGCTCAGCAATATAGACAGATATACCAAGTCAGCCCACACACTGCCGGATATCTGGAACAAAGTTCTGGGCGCACCCAGCGCTCCTGGCTTGATCTGGCGGTGGTGGAAAAGCCCCTTTAAGCTCTTCATGACTCAGTTTGATGATTTGCACAACTGGCAAAAAATCGTTTCTCTCAGCAGTTTTATGAGATGTAATTACTTCTGAAGTGCTCTGAGGTTTTCTGATGAAAAGTCGGAGTTTTTGCTACTGTACAACCTACCAACAGCTAGTTGGTCCAAGATGGTCTGGTGTTGGTTCATGGCCAGCAAGCACCAAGTTCCACCCTTGGGTGAAGGATGATCCCATGCATTCGTTATTCAATTAATACTTAAGTATGGGGTCGCTTGGGTCTGTTCTCCTTGGTTATTATTATCAGTTAATGTCCTGTTGTAGCAGAGAACTTGAGCTGTTGTGGTAGAAGCTCAGTGTCCTGGCTTTGACATGCTCTGTTGTGACATTTCTGTGTCACTTAAAGAGGGATGCGTTAGACTTCTTGTTTAAGTGAAGGTTATAGCCTTGATCCTTTCTCCACTTCATGTATTGGTTTTGTCTATTTTCTTTCCAAGTTGGCTCATGAGGGCATGGGTGCCTACCAAAACTTATTTCTTCTGGACTGGACGTGGAGAGATCTGTAACTGAAGCTCAGTTAATCCCTTCGATCCCTCTTTGCTGCTATATCCATGAGCCCTTCTCCTGACCCCAGCACTGTGGCTGAGTTGTTATCAAAAAAGCTCACATTGTCAGCCTCGGTCTCTTTGCTGATCTTTGTGAAGAGAATACCATTCTGCAGGCGTTCACAAAGCTGAGCAGCAAGCACCAGCAGCATGTTGGGTATTGCATGTTATTCCCCATGTCACATGTGATCCGAAAAGCAAAGACTGTGTGTACCATGTGGAGAAGGAGTAGGAAGAGATGGTGATCGATGGCTGCCAGTTCTTCCATGTGCGTAGGGAAACTGAGAATAGCAAACCTGACTGAGGTCTAAAAAGGGAGAAGGGAACTGCACATCTGTATTTCCTTGTGATTTGAAGGAAAAGGTGATGTTCCTAGATGAACTGGGTGGCTAGTTTTTGAAACAGAAATGTGGGACACAATAGCTTGAGAAAAGACTGCTTTTCCACAGCAGAGCATATTTTTTTCCCCTTGCTGGTCATTAGCAGTGCTTCTGAAGACCAGCCCTTCATGGAGGAAGTCATGCTGGAACACAATGAGCTGGTGACGATTTTAAGCTTCCCCCAGCATGTAATAACTCCAAGTAATTGCTAGGTACGTGCGCTTCAAGGACAATGATATTTTTGCTCCTTTGCCCGTTTAAATGACAGCATTTTGTGCAAGGCGGTGCAGCCAAATGCGTGCTGGAATGCATAGCACTAGTACAGGGATATTAGTACGTATGGCATGTTTCTAAAACTTATCCAATATACAGCAGATTTAGTGCGAGCTGGGGGTGTGTGGCTTACAGGTCTTGTTTTTAGATACCGTCTCTTTCAGAGAACTTTTTTTCTGGTAGGATTTCTGAACCACTCTTCTGGCTTTTATGTGGAACGGAGGGTCCAGTCCCCTAACCACGCTGCATGTGGTGCTGGGTTTAGGAGAAGCCTGGGAACACAAGCTCCTGACAACCTGGCAGTGCCTTCAGCAGAAGGTCTTTCTGCAGATGCTGTCCTGTTTAGAGAAGGAGGGTGATGTTCCTACGTAACAGGAACATACCTTACCTGTTATGTAAAGGTAAAGCAGTTGGGTCATTGTCACGGCTGGTAAGAGAAAGGACTAGCCACGGCCCTCCCAAAAGCACCCTGGCTTTCCCCTGCAATCAAAGGGTCATCTCTTTGGTGATCGTCTCATGCACATAGCCTTGCCTGATAAAGGGGACAGTAAAGCTGCAGTCTAAAAACCAATATTTTCAGTTGTTTGGCAGATGTGAACCACATTTGGGGCCTGTGTAATTGTAAAGAACTTGGAGAGGAGAGGAGAGTGAAGAACAGAATATTGCAGATGAGATATTCATAATGAGTCCTTTTTTAACCAAGCTGGTCGAAGGTCTGAGTGACTCAGCCCTTTGAGAGACAAAGCACTTGTCGGTGCTTGAGATGTCCATACAGGTTTGGGGAGGGGGATTGTAACGTCAATAAAAACCTTTGTTTTGATGCTCCACCTTCCTCTGGAGCTCAGGTGTTTCATCCCCAGCTTAGCAGAATCACTGGTGGTTCCTGCAGTGGCCTGAAGATCGTCCTGAGGGATTCACTGTTCTTACATACAGTTTCATAACGGAGGGAGTTTTGCCATCTTCGTATTTACAGTGAAATTTAGTGCTCAGTATCGGGTGTTTGGCTGAAAATGTCAGTATCGTGTTACAGCCGAAAGAAGCTCACCCTCTTACAATAGATGCTATTTTGTCCTAAATGTGTGATTTTGTCCCCCACGCACATACCTGTTATGTCGCATCCTCCAAAAATTCTAGATATTAAATGTGCCCCACAGGAGGGTAAATGATGAAAAAAACGGTATGTATGGAAAGGTTTCACATGAAGAAAGATTACTTTTAAGAGTTTCTTCGTACGCACTTGCCCAAGATGTTCTAAGCTCAGCTGAATTCCTGAGTCATGTAATACTGACATTACCAAAGACAGAGTACTGGGGAAGGTGGGCACCTGATTTTACCTGTAACGGGGAGCTCTGCTCTGCGTTGGCATTACCTGGCCAATAGTGGTGAATATTTTTCTCTTAGAATATTACTTCAATTACACTGATTTTGAAGTATACATATTGTAAACAAAAAAAAAGGGCAAGACGCGATAATTCAGAATATCATACTGCAGTTATGGAGAACTGGAAATAAGAGTGTTTGGTCAAAAGGGTTTACACGTGTAATATTCTGAAGAAACTAGGAGGTAGTTTGCATAAGGTATGGATAAATGCTACTTTTGTATCACAAATCTGGATCGAGGTGTTTATTTTGAAGTCTCTGACGCAAAGCATAATTCACATCCCCATTGTAAAATTCCCTTTCAGAGCAGAGTTTTTGGAGGTGCAGCCTGTATGCTGATACGCAGTTACCAGAGCATGAACAAAGAATGCCTGGTTTTGGAAATGTTGTGTATGTTGCCATTTATACAAAAGGAAGCTGAAAAAAAACATTAACTTTAGTGCGGCGTACAGGGTGATAAAGACACTAGTTGCGAAATGCTGGTTTTATAAGTATAATTCATTATACTTTCTTTGATCCAGTGTTACAAATTAGGGTCACTCGTGTCAGGAGATTAAAACCTTTTTGTCTCTCTTTGATATCAAACTATTCTTTCCCAGTCCCTTTTATCTTGCAGAGCAGTGCTGAATTCCACAGCACCTTTGTCGATTCGCTCGTGTTATTTGCAGCAATCATTTAATTGGTTTTAGAACTAATATTATTTAGTCATACTGTCATCTGCAACAACAGAGGCTCTTTAATATCCTAAAAATGTTGAGAGGCTCCAGTGTTAGCTGGGTGAGCATATGATAAGAGAGACCACAAAGAATTTTGGGACCATGGTGGGAGTGCAAGGTAGCTAAATTGGATAGAAAAGAAAAAAACCCATACAAGTCAAAGTAAGATTGTACATCAGAAAAACTACAGCAATCTACTGAAAATTAGTAGATGATAGTCATGAGTAGCTTACAGTGAACCACGGGTACCAGCTTCCCTGAAGCACAGAAATAGGAACTTGGAGAAGCTTGTAAAAGGTGTCCTCAGGGAATCTTCCATTTTTTCACTATGATACCTTTAATCCTAGAATTGTCAAGCCACATGGAAAATAATAGGACTGAATAGTTCAGTCAGTTAAAAGTTAGTATTATTTCTTTTATCAAAAATATTAGGTCTTTCTGTGTTTCTGGAGCTGTTAGGATTTGTATAAACTTTAAAACAAGTGAAGTGAAGTATTGAACTTGTATTGCTCTTTCTTTTTTAATTTAAGATCATTATCTGTGACTAAGCAGACTCTATTCAACAGAAAGAAAGAACTTAAAGCCAATATTTTTTAACAGATGATTCAACGAGAGGCAGAAGTAAAGAATAAGGTAACTGCTGTGGCGTTGACAGACTCTGTTCACAATGTGTGGCATCAAGAAGTTGGGAAAACTATTCGAGAGTGGATGCGAGAGGTGAGGCCGGCTTTTTTAAAGAGTTGCAGTATGTACATCTGTATATGGCTCTATAAACATGTCTTTGTCTGCTGACCTCTTCCATTTCTTTAGGGTATGAAAGACAGCACGTTACAGGACCGGGGAAATTGTGTGCCGATACCAGCCCCTAAAATAACCCAGATTAAAGCCATTTCTGAACTTCAAAGATAGCAGTCAAAATAATAAGAATCAAGTTCAGTGTTTCTTCCTGCTGCTCAGCAATATAGACAGATATACCAAGTCAGCCCACACACTGCCGGATATCTGGAACAAAGTTCTGGGCGCACCCAGCGCTCCTGGCTTGATCTGGCGGTGGTGGAAAAGCCCCTTTAAGCTCTTCATGACTCAGTTTGATGATTTGCACAACTGGCAAAAAATCGTTTCTCTCAGCAGTTTTATGAGATGTAATTACTTCTGAAGTGCTCTGAGGTTTTCTGATGAAAAGTCGGAGTTTTTGCTACTGTACAACCTACCAACAGCTAGTTGGTCCAAGATGGTCTGGTGTTGGTTCATGGCCAGCAAGCACCAAGTTCCACCCTTGGGTGAAGGATGATCCCATGCATTCGTTATTCAATTAATACTTAAGTATGGGGTCGCTGAGATTTTAAAAATCATGTTTTTTAAAGTGAGACCAACAAAACTTCCGTTTATGTGTCTTCTTCGCCAGATCAGGCTCATGTCCATGTTTGCTACGTTCCCGTTGCAGAACGCTAAAACAATAGGTGCATGTGGCAACTTTAAGCTAGTTGCGTCCTGAACTTTTTGTTAGACTTGACTTTTTCTTCTGGATTTAGTGAAACTTTGTGTATAGACTGCCTATTCCCGACTTAACCTTACAGTTTTATAAGCCGTGACTGATGGGAATAGAGAATCACCTGGGATGCAGTCTGACAGCTCTGACTTAAATGTTAAAAATATAAAGAATGGTAACCCCTACAGGCTCTGTCAGAAAAATCCCCATTTTCTTTATGGGAAATCAAAACCTTAAAATATATGTTATGTAGTAAAACTGAAATTTTAAATCCTGTAATTTGAATCTGACAACTCCATTTTTCTTTAAGCATTTAGTCTGAATAAGACAAGTGCATTACCTTTAATTTCATTTGCAGAAAGTAGATCTTAAAGAATAAGTTAAATGATTAATGGCCTAAAAAGTGGATGGAGTGTCATAACTTACATTAGCATTGAAAATCTCCTATAAGAAAGAAGTATTTTACATATGTGAAGTGTGGCTGAGTGGTATTAAGACTAGTATATCACCTGGATATCTCTTACTTTAATCAGGTTTAAGGCTACTGGTAAAATGAATAATAATTAAAATATACACCTAATCGCTGCCTGTCTGTAGGGCTAATTGCTGTCATTGAAAGAATGAATTGTTAAAAAAGTAATTCTTCATTGGAGCTAACTCTCCTGTATCATTGGTGGCCTATTTTTAGTACCTATAGAAGTCATGATTTTTGAATTTATTAGGAGCTGTGATGAATGATAAAACAAATCATCCATTTACATATCTTGACACTGCTTTCGAGAATACTTATTTCTTACAGGCAAGTGTCACATTGTATATAAAAGCTGGTTAATTGTGTGCTAATCTTCTGTATTATCTCCAGCTCTCTGATGTAGTGTTCTATCAGTAGTTAATATTAATTTTACTTATTTCAAATGAATGTAATACTTCATAAAAATTCTACTTCTTTTATAATTTCTACCATCTTACATTTGCAATTTCACATTCAGCTGTTAATTAAAATTATACATGCAAATTGTAAAATGTATAATGCTTTACTACTTTAAATCTTAAAGCCTTTGTGAAATACTTCCATTTTAACCATTTTTTACTGAAAAAGTTACATTACTGGGTAGTGTGTTTGTTTTCTTTTTTTTTTTCCATCAAGTTCAATAGTTTCATTGATCTACTGTTTCTTACAAAAATCTGCCATGCTTTGTGAACTTCACTTTCTAATCTCATACAGCAACCCTTCCTTTATGTTGCTCCTGCTCTCCCTGGTCCCAGAACAGTAGGGTTGCCTTGACAAATCTATTCAAAAGCCATTCCTCGCCCTTTATTGGTGGGGACTGAAGCCTTTGAAATTCTCTCCTCACTGCAACACAGCTGACATCTTCTTCCAGACAGAATGAATTAAGGAAATACAATAAGACACTTGATCTACCAGTCAAGGATCTTTCCACAGTGAGGACGGACTCCATGGTGCACAACTAGGGCAGCAAGCATCTACAAATACACAATACATGCTTGTTTACCAGAATAGCAATCGGCCATTTTTACAATCATGATTGATGGGATGATTTTTTAGAAATCTGTCTGAAAATTCATTGGGTCTTTCCAAAAAGTTGTGCCAGGTTTTTTTTCTTTCCCCCTTAATGAAGTTAATCAGGTTTTCAGAGAGGGAAAACTCAAGATTTGTAGTAAGGGAAGCCATGTAGATCTCGTAGTTCAGCTGGCAATCCTATTAAAAGTGTAGTTGCTTTATAATTAGATCTTCAATTCAGTAGATTTGGTGTAGTTTCAGCATATTTTATTAAAAGCGTATTATTTAATACTGATAATAATTATTCAATTAATTTATTAAAAATAATTATTGTTAATTTAAAAGTAATAATTATTGTTTAATTCATAGACTTCTCTGAATAGATAGCATTTGGAGTAAAACACTTAAAAAATTCATGGTGAATTCATCCTACTCAGAGGTTCAGGAATGAAAGGTAAATGTAAACGCTTCCTGAACATAATTCCCCAAAGGCGAGTATTTGCATTTTTAAATGTTCATGCCCAATTTGTCTCAGCTATATTTCCAATTATTTGAATATTAATCTGCTATCTTGATGGCTTTCAGTCAGTTATAATCTGTTGTTTTGTGATTTGACAACCATCCTTTCCACAGCGTACTCCATCAAAACACCCTGAAAAATTCTGATTTCTTAATGTTGGCAAGCGGGCAGCCTCAGTATTTATATCAACGCCTATTTAACAACTACAGAAAGGAAAAGCTTAAAATGTGCAGCGGGTAATTCAGGCACCGGTTGGTCCAAGCACCTACTTTAGTCCGCTGGCACTCAAAGTAGCATTTTGTGCTATTTAAGCACATTACAAATCTCCTGAATTGTGGTCTTACTCTTTTTGCTTATTTAGAATGAAACTACAGTATTTCATCACCAGTTAGTGTGAATAAACTAGTGTAGTTTACCATCCAGTCCCTTGTTGGGACTGCTGTGTAAATTAGTTTGGCTGTTTCGGTGTGATCGTTGTCCTTGCTTACAAAGTCTGTATTTATTTTTGCCCTGAGTTTTCGGCTTACCTGAAAATTGCCTGCCTGCTCTTACAGAACTGCTGCAACTGGGTGTCCAGCTCCGAGCCCCTGGACACTTCGGTGGAGTCCATGCTGCCGGACTGCCCCCGCGTCTCTGCAGGTACGTCGGTTTGTTTGCAGCAAGCCAGTATATGTGTTTGTGCCCAGGAGCAGCTTGGTTATTTAAAAATGCATTTGGTTCTGAATGCATTTTAACCCTTCTGCGGCAAGATACGGTTGAAAGCATATGGCTGCTGCTATTTTATGCAGCCCACTGTTAATTTTTTTTTTTCTTTGTGTGGGATTTAAGTTCTCTTGTCTACTTGTGGCTTATATTTTTCTAGTCTTCTTTTCTCTTTGGCTTTAAGATGGTGACGTTATAGGTAGGAGCTTAAAAAAAATAATAGCGGTGATGAAAACTTTGAAATTTATCACAGATTCTTGAATGAATATCTAACTTCATGCAGGCAAGAAGTTTTTAAAGAAGTATGTTAATGAAAGGCACGGCTAAGTGAAATAAGACACTTTCCTGAATCCTGATCAACAAAAGTCTGGTTTACATAGGAAATTATTTACAGTGTCCAAGAATCTTGATGTGACATTTGTGTTGTTT
>NW_008825323.1:2694508-2718420 GCF_000699105.1 Pygoscelis adeliae | reverse complement strand
GAATTGTGATTCATAAATCATAAGGAGCACATGAATTAATATACAGAGACTTTTGTTAATGTGTAATAATTCCAGAAAGAAGACATAGTTGTCAATGTAACAGGAAAATCTCAAATCTCTGTAGGAAAGTAATCTAAAATACATAAAGCTGTTACTGAACTTTCATGTTTGATTATCAGATTTCCTAAAAGCCATAGGTAGCGTATTTCTGTAGAATATAAAATCAGGTTCAAAGGAAGAGACAGCCTATACAATATTAATTTAAAAGCTGGAACAGTGTTTGACCTTGCTCTGTGAGACGCAGTTGTTCATTTGACAAGTTAGAGATTCATATCTGTCTGGATTTGTGAGGTTGTTAATGAGACCTAAGCTTGCAGATGAAATTTGGTTTACTGCAGGATATTTTTAAGGCTTGGAAAATTTAGCAGTACTTTGTTTGAGACCTCACAACAACCAGAGACCTGTAATCACATTTCTGCTGTGGGTTGGGATCTAACCATGCAGATCATCAGCTCCCTACAGACGCAGTGCAATAGCATTGACATTGCTCTTTAGTGCTTAGGGAAACGAAATATTACTAAAATTTTCATAGATTCAACGTTCATTTACCAACTTTTTGCTCCTTTAGGGGAGAGTACTGCAGTTTAAAAGAAAAATATTGTTCAGTAGTAGAATTCTTTAAAACAGGATTAACTTTCAATCTCTGATGTCTGTGTTGCAGTTATGCAAGTGTGCATGTTACAGAGGTCATTTTAGCCAGGTAAGTAGGGGCTTGGATAGCAACCAGTCAGTATTTACAGTACACTTGCCAATACTGAAAGTCCTCCATCTGAGCTTCTCTTCTCTTTCTTTGTATTCATCCAATGTAAATAATGTAGAAGGTATTCTATAAAAGAAGTCCGAAGTGTTATTTAAAAAACATACTGGTGCTTTAATAGGGGTGTGAATAAGTCTTAATTTTACATTTCTGTTGAGGGTGGGTCATAGTGGGCATAACATTTATACTCCAGTTGATGGACTCCCAGCTGCACCAAAGTCTTTGGCAGAAGACTTAATTTAAATGGGGTAGGATTTCAGCCAGTAAAAGTTGTAAAAGTAAAAGTTGGCTATTTGTATTTCATGCACACATACAATGCCACTAGATTAAGATTACTGATGCTTTAGAATTTCTTGTCAGAGATTTTGGAGAATGGTTTAAATAGAAGCTAACTATTTCCAGCTTGGTTCTTTATAATATAAGGACAGTTTAAAATAGTATAGCTTTAGGTGACTACTGCTGAACTATCAATTTGCTCATATGTTTTTGTTTATATTTCTTGTATTCATGTCTTACATGGGCAACTGTAAGACATTTACAGAGGAACAAGTGAATAATTCCTACAGTGTGTTTGTATGAGCAATGGCACAAGCCCGCATTAGGATAATTTGTAATAAATTTATTAAATGCTACTAGATGTAGGAGCATTAGTATTTAATGTGAGAGATTATTTCACTCGTTTCCTGAGAATTGCAGTACTGAAATAGCCCACACTCAAATACTGGCAGCATTGCCCTTGGTATTTCAATGAATGACAGTGAGAGCAATCAGAGCAACGAGAGGAGATTTTTTAAAATAAGCCTTTTGCGGAAGGAAGATTCACTTCTCTTCTCTGCTTGAAACCCCACCTTTTATCTGTGTTTGCCCTGGGCAGCAAGTTCAGGAATAACTGCCTCTTGGTCACATTTCATGAGCCAGATTTTCCAAAGAGAGTCTGATATTCAGCCATTCAGCATACTGGGATTTTTAGGCAACCCCAGTTTGTTTGTGAGCAGTGCCTACTTCAGATTGTGTCACAGTCTGTTGCTTGCATTTCCCTTAAAAATCACTAGAGAGAAATAAATGGCCATCAAACTGGAAAAACAACTTGTATTTCCAGATAGAGTTGTTCAAGCTTTTGATTAGAGCATTATTAAGTAATTAAAATGTTTGCCATAATTCATTCATGTCTTAGTTACAAAAAGGAATGAATACGCTTTAATAATTAAACATTGTGGGCATGAGAACAACAACAATGCAGAAAAAGCAAGCCGTCATAAATCCATTCTCAGTCCTTGTGGCAAGAGGTGGGGTACTGCGAAGGTCCCACCTTCATGGTCTTTCCTCCACGTCTCAAGGATTTGCTTGCATGCTAGTGTCATCATTTAACATCTTCCTGCGACAGGTTATCATCACACCAAAGGGATTGTCCTCTAAAATGTCCCATTTAACACAGTTGTCCTGTGTGGCATATGTAATCCTAAAAAGCCTCCCGTGCCGGGTTGAGAGATATATCTCCCAGCTCAAATGTCTTCCATCAGACCTGGAGCTCCTGTTGAGGCTCTCTGTCCAACCCTATCATGCCACCCTTCCCATATTTTTCCAACAAGAACAAGGCATTCTTCCTCATTAGAGGAGAGTCTACCACTCTCCCTCTGTTGTTTATTTTTTACTGGGCAGGGCTGTCCAGCATCATTCCCCTCTGCTCCTTCTCTGGCTCACAACCCTCTCTGGTTTCCAGGTTTGGAGCATTGCACAAGTAAGGTCTTCAGCTGTGGCACTGTCACCTCATTGGCCTGGAGGAGCGCTCTGTCAGTCTCCAACCTTCAGTCTATGTTAAAAAAACTATCTCCTACCCTCTTCACTTTCAGCCCTCATTAAGGACCTCTGTTAGACCTGAGGTCATCTTCTGCCTCAGTCTTAATCCACCTTCCTAATGGCGTCAAACCAGAAGACCTCTCTTCTGTCTCAGAGGAGATGGATCCATTTCCTACCTATCTAAGGCATAAGCAAATGTAGGGTGGAGAAAGGTGAAGACTTTAAAAGCAGTCCGTACATTAAAGATCATCACATAAAATGCAGCAGGTGTGGGAGTCTTACTGGTTAGGAGATTGGAGGTCAACTTGTAATTTGACACAGACAGTGGGATAGACGTTTTAATGACAGGTTGTATCGTGTTACTGCTAACCACTACAACCACCAGTTGTAGTTCACTTCACGTCTGTGAGACCTTACGACATTTATCCTAGTCCTGGTGCAGGGAGTTCACAAGCCCTTTGGGAAGCCATCCTACTGGAGCGGCTGCTGGGTGGAAATAGCTGAAAGTGAGGATGGGAGAAAGTAGATCCATGGATCTGTGTCCATCTCTATTGCTGTTCAGGAATTAAATTACTTTGATTTCAGGATAGTGGCCTGAACATTACCCCAGGAGAGGCATTGTGATAAATTTTGCCAGGTAAACATGGCCTTTCTTTTCCTGAATAAGAATACTTTGGAGCGCCTCATGGGGAGCACTTAAGTGTTTGGATAAGATACATTCCTTAGCTCATGTGTTTCTGCCAGTGAAAGCTTTTTATTTAGGAGAGAAGATTAAACTTTGCAGTATTTTGCCAAAGAGGATATGCACCAACACTCATTTACATAATCAAATAAAAAGAAGTTATTATAACATTAGTAAAAAGAATTGCCTAATCAAATCCTTTTGAAGCCTTTCTAGTTGACCCCCTAAATCACTAGTTATTCTTTTAACAGTTGCAGCCAATGTAGTTAAAACATCATTGTAAAATAAGGAAATTATAACATCAAAAGACAAACAAGATGACACAATGGAATGAAACGTTGATAGTAATCAAGAAAAGCTCTATTCACGGAAGAGCCTAGACTTAAATATATGTCTCTGCAATAAGGAAAAAAGTGCAAGATTAATTCATGTAGCTGAATAAAGTGATCTCAGGCTGGCAGAAGAAAAACAATCTCTTAATTTTGGGGTACAGGTATGACCCGTGCTGGTGGTGCTCTGAACAGTATCCTGAATGAGTCCTCAGGTAGTGTTTCCTGGTATCAAACATCAAGCTTGACTCTCTATGGTATATAAAATATTTCATTTGATTTAGGCACACCAAGCACAGCTTTTTTTTTTACTTTGAATTCAGAAAAGATCGTTAATATTATTTCTAACAGGCTACTGCAGGTGTTTGGGTTTTTTACATATAAATAAATAGAAGGGAAAAAATGGCTTCACAGAACAGTTGAGGTGTGAAGGGACCTCTGGAGGTCATCTGGTCCAACTCCTGCTCAAGCAGGGCCACTTGGAGCCAGTTGTCCAGGACTATGGTCCAGCCTTCTATAAGCTCCATTGCATGTCAATAAAGAAACCATGGTCATGATAATTAATACGCACATAAGGTTGTGGGGTGTATATTGGTATGCTTGCCCTAACTTCCAAAAGACCCCACAGGGTCATGCCGTAACCGTGTGGTGTTCTGGCTGGTTGTGTAGGGTTTAAGGCCGTACATGAGTGAGTGTGGAGCGGAGATGGTGGTTGTCCGAACTCAGGTAAGACAGTCAGCTTTGTGTGTGTCAGCACCAAAAGGACGTCCTTCCCATTGCACAGAGGTTCAGAAAGCGGTTGTTTTCCTGCTTTGCCTTTCAAATCCTTTTAACTGGGAGAGGGGAAGGGGGGCTTGTGGTTGTTTCTGACGGGCTTGCCCCAAGAAGGAGCAGGGTTATCATCCGTTGAGCCTCTCGGTAAAAACACAGCCAAAAGCGTTCCTGCATGTGTTAAACACACACTATGTACTTTAAGGCTTGGGGGTTTTTTTTTTAGAGATTTTTCTGTATGCACATAAGAGACTTGCAGTTCAAAACAAATGAAAGATGAGATTCTGCAGAGCTCACTGAAAAACAGGGAAAAGCTTGTTACCTGCTGTTTTTGAGTCCTTGGCATAGCTTGATTTAATATCAAGACAAGAATATGGTACTAAACAGTCCCCTCAAGACTGCTGCTTTGTGCTAAGTAATAGAATAGCATCAATAATCCTTCCATGGGGCTACAGTAAATTTAAGTAAAGTTTTTCTGGACTGTTAGATCTTTTTAAAAGCACTGATCCAAGAAAGCGAGCGCATCACTTGCACAGCGAGCCTTTCCCTGGAAGAGCAGGCGTGCAGCCCGGCCCCCGGCACACGCTTGCACCGACTCATCAGGTAAAAGCCCTTGTTGCAGAGCTTGTGTTGATACCTGGGAAACCACGAATTACCCATTAGATTACAGAGGTGGTAGTTTTTGTTGGCTTTGCATAACAGGTGACTTCTGCCCGCTGTTTTAAGAGTTCAGTTGTGTATTTCTGTAGAAAGGCCTCGTCTAGCTGCAGGTGCGCCCCACGCTGAGCAGATCCTGAGGTTCAAACAGGAGGATCTCCAGTGAGGTTAAATGGGCTCCGCAACACTGCAGGGTCTGTGCGCAGAGGTAATTGCATGAGTGAGGCTTGTGACAGCCATAGGGAAGGACCAACTTTATTTCTCTCTGCTTTTTTTCCTCAGCTTTATTTGCACCGCACTAAATTGCCACTCTTAACACATTTATGTGTCTTGCTCATAACAAACGAGGAAGAAACAACCATAAACTGTATTAAGCACTGAAACAATACTTGGCTCATCCCCTTAGCGGCTTTTAGCCCAGTTTACCAATGCTTCTCGTTTTTCACTCTCTTACCGATTTAGTGAAGACCATTCTGGGCTGTTTTCTGACATTAGTATTTTGTGACGGGGGTAGGTGTCCAATAACTCCAGCAATATAAGAAATAAGTACAAAACCACGCACTTTTTACAGTAAGGCAGCTCAGGCAATTTACCCATTTTGCTAAAAATGTTATTTCTGCATCACTAGTCATTCATGGAGATTAAGATTACAGTAATCAGTGTTTACGGTAAACCTCTTTGCATTTTATGTCTTCATGTGCATGTAGTTCTGTCAATAAAAGCTTTTTGCTTAGCAGAAGAGATTAAACGCCGCAGTGTTTTGTCAAGGTGGCAGGCTCCTGTGATTAGCTGCATATTGATTTGTTTTAAGATATTTGCAACATTAATAGCACAAATGGAGGAATGCAGCAATCTGCAGTGTGAAGGTTGCGTCGTAGCCCTATGTCAGCATCCTCACATGCTGCAAGTATTGGTCCTGCACTTCCATTTCTGCTGCTGTACGTCATCCATCGGGAACTGGAAATTATGGAAACTTTGAAGCATCAGCCTGTGTTAGCCGCAGCTCTGGCAGCTGCTGCACTAAGTCCAACTTTAACTAATGTCTTCTTAGCATGGAAGTAAGTAGCTTTTTCCCTACTCCCGACTCTTCAAAGGCGCTCTGCTTTTAGTCTCCTGCTCAGCCTCAGGTGTTGCAGGCAGCTTTTCGTTTCATGTATAATACCTAGTTGGATGTGAGGGCCTATGTTGTGTTTTGAGTAGCTTAGCTTTACAGTGCTTTGGAAAGGACAAAATCTACAAAGACCTGTTGAACGATATTGCAGATGCTGTTCCAGAACACCAGATCCTCAAAAGTAAATATGAAAATGTGAATTTGAAAGTGTTGACTTAAATTACCAGCTGTTGCTGTGGTCAGAGAGTTCAACTTTATAAGAATTTCAATTTTGTAATGCATTTTTAATAACTTCTTATATGACCAGATAGGTGTTCAATATACCACCAGTACTGTTATTTTTTAGGACAAAACACTCATATTCATGTACCATTCTACAAAATAGTTACATGTATTTAAGGCAGTACTGATATTAGAGTGGTAATAATGAATAATATAAATTATTACAGCCAAATATTTCCTACAAAGTGACAATGGTTAGACTGCCATGACCACTGCTTCCGATACTACTTAATGCTATCTCATTAGTTCTTTGTATATCCGTATCTGTATACATGCTGGCTGGAGTCTTACTCTAATGTGTGATTGCAAACTCTTGGGTTCAGGGACTTTTTGTTTGGTGCTTGTGCTTCATCTTGGCCCATGCAGATGCCAGCCAGAATAGTTGATGCTTAGCCAGTCCTCTGCGTGGTCGGGTTGTTGAAATGCTTGTGCTGTGATTCCTTACAGCACTTACAGGCACAACAGCAGTACAACAAATAATGAATACATTCACATTTTGAATAGGCAGATGCAACTTTACTGCAGATATCCAAGTGACAGTTTAGACTGACGCTTTAAAGAGTCTATGTTAAGTATTATTAAGTTACTGCTAAAAACCCAATCTCGTATTTGTTCAGTCTGCACTGGTTTTGTCTGTTGAAGGGGGAAAACTAGAACAAGTGATCCTTCATCTTCTAACCTCATGAAAATCCTTCACTTTTGAAGGATGAAGGGTCTAGAGCACAAGTCTTATGAGGAACAGCTGAGGGAACTGGGCTTGTTTAGCCCGGAGTGAGGGAACTGGGCTTGTTTAGCCTGGAGAAAAGGAGGCTCAGGGGAGACCTTCTCACTTTCTACAACCACCTGAAAGGAGGTTGTAGCGAGGGGGGTGTTGGTCTCTTCTCCCAAGTAACAAGCCATAGGACAAGAGGAAACGGCCTCAAGTTGCTCCAGGGGAGGTTTAGATTGGATATCGGGAAAAATGTCTTCACCGAAAGGGTTGTCAAGCACTGGAACAGGCTGCCTGGGGAAGTGGTTGAGTCACCATCCCTGGAGGTATTGAAAAGACGTGTAGATGTGACACTTGGGGGCATGGGTGAAGGTGGACTTTGCAGTGTTAGGGTTATGGTTGGACTCGCTGATCTTAAGGGTCTTCTCCAACCTAAATGATTCTATGAGTCTATGATTCTGTGAGGGTGGGACTCAAACTCACTTTTTCTTCCAGGGCATGTCAGAATACGCCCTAGCAGAAATAGGTGTTTTTCCACCTCCTGCTGCTTTTTGTGATGGCAGCAAAAGCTTTCCTTACACAGTGGCTCATCACCACCTTTTTCCACCCAATGTCTTCCCAGCCTCTCAAGGCACACAGGCAATGCTACATCAGACAGTGCACCTTGCTCCTTACTGCTTAACTAGTGGGTTAAAGCCTGATTAAAGTGTGTCTTCCATAGGGTGGAAGAGAAGGCCACAGTCCTCTCTCATTTCATCTCCTCTGAAATACCTGCACGCTCCAGTCCAGCAATAGTGAAACTCTTTGCATGGGTCTCGATAAGTTTTCATTAAGTACTTTGTGGGATTGAGCTTGAATGTTGGTCTTTGTATTCCAAGTTGCATCCACATTACTGTTACTAATTTTTTAAAGTATTTTCTGTGTTTCATCCTCAGTAGCTCTGTGAAACCAGAACATCTATAGAGATGGGATCTGGTACGTCAGTGTAATTGTAAAAGCTGTATTTCTGGTAGAGCTCAGCACCTGTAAGGAGGTAGTCCCTGAAAGATATAATCCAAAATTCTATAGCAAAATTTTTATTTCTCTTGACATAACATCCAAAAGATCATTTACATTTCAGCTTGCATTTTTTGTTAGAATCCAAATTGATTTGGATTTGGATTTAGTAGAATTTTTCAAAAGGTTCACTTTCAGTTGAAAACCTTTGATCTTTTTTCATAAATGTATATAGTTTAGGCCAGGAAAGACATTTGGGTCACTTATTCTCCACTTTGACATACAGGTCTTTAACTTTTGACCAGAAGTTGTTAAGCCCAAAATTTGTAACTTGCGTTTGGTTAAAATGTGTCTTCCAGAAAGCCACTCAGCCATGGCTGGAAGGATTCAAGAGATGGGGAGTCCATGGCTTCCTTCCCTTTGTAATTTGTCAAACTAAGAGGAATGGCTCATTTCTGGTTTGGCTTTGTCTGGTTTCAGGTTTCAGCAATTAGTTCTTGCTGTGCCGCCTTCTACTAAGTTAAAGAGCCACTTATTTAGTACATTTGCTTTTTCTCCATGTGAATTAGGTACTGGAATCAAGTCAACACTCAATTTTCTTTTGAGAAATGGAATAGATTGAGTTCTTTAAGTCTCACTGCAAGTTAATTTCTCCAGGTTTCAAACGCTTTTATACACTTTTCTGTGGCGTCTCCAGTCTTTCAACATCTTTTATTTGAAACAGACCTGTGTGCATCTCACGAATGCAATGCACAGACTTCAAATCTTCACTACCTGATTTTCTCCAATTTCATCAGCCAGTGGTCACATTTGACCTTTTTATCACCATACTTTTATCACCATCAGTTTAGGAGGAGCTTGTCCAGCATCTCCCGATAGCCTTTCTAGAGCTGCTGCTCTTCATCTTGGTTCTAAAGTAGCATTATGAAACATTGCAGGTAGCTATTTTTCAAAAAAAAAAAAAACAATCAAACAGATGAACACACAAAAAAAAAGGCTGCTGTCCTTCTTGTTAATAACCATTCTGCCCATCTTCACTTTTACACAGACTTTACCACCAGTGAATTTGTATTTATTTCCTGTGTTGTTGAATAGCCTTAGGACACTCCATTAGTAACATCTCTATTCGATAGTGGTTTCTCCATGACAACTACATTTGCAGATTACTTAGTCTGCAAGTTCTTAGAAATATTGAATAATATTGATTTTTAACTTGTTTTCACGAGTAAACAAGAATTCTACAGTTGTGCCATTTGTCCCCTCGTGAATTTATGAAACATTGATCAATTTCTGCCTAATTTGAAGTTTTAGTTGTAATTAAGTTTCGCCAAGTTTTGTGATAATAGTTTCCAGCATAGAAGAAGAAACGAGGGATGTATCTTCCAGGAATGTATCTTCCTAATAAAAGGAAGGCTTTTTAATGTCTCCTTTGAAAGACAAGGGGGAGTAACTCAGGTGCTATACAGGTGTAACTACACGTTATATGTATAGAGGGGCTTTTTTCCAGAAGTTTCATGGGAAACCTGGGAAGAGCAAGAAGTAGTTCCTGGACAGAAAAGGGAGACAAAGGACTTTCTAAAAATGCATAGCACAGTTGGCATAGTTTGTCGTCCTGCTCAGAATTTTCTGGAGGAATAAATCAAATACCTGACAAAAAACTGAATATACTGTATTTGCATATAAATCCTTATCAGCTGAACATACTAATTCATCAAAGAGTGAAACTGAGTTTACTTGTTTAGGACTTATTTTCCAGTAAGTTGCATTGGCTTGAATTAATTACATTTTTGTACCTTAATTAATCATAGAATCATAGAATCATTAAGGTTGGAAGAGACCCCTAAGATCATCGAGTCCAACCGTCAACCCAACACCACCATGCCCACTAAAATGTACCTTCATATCACAGCATTGTAGGTCTGAAAGAGATTTTTAGCATGCGTCAGCTTCATCCCCCAGCCCAAGGCAAGAACAAATGTTCTTACATCATTTCCTGACAGATGCTCTTCTTGTTGGCTCTTTCCTTTGTGTTGTGTGATGACACGTCCTCACTGGGAAGCCTCTTCCAAATTTCCAGATTTCGTTACCCATATCTTCCTTGGTGCATGCATGCATGCAACTTCAGAACAGCTGGGTAGGTGACAGTTACCCCCAAAAACACATCAGCCAGTTGGAACGGAGTGGTAAGCACTGAGAATGATTGTAATTCTACAGCAGGTGACTTGCAATTAAAATATGAATGACTTTGGATTGTTTTCCATAAAGAAGAGTGGATTTCCTGGGAAGAAGAGCAACAGAGGAAGGCAGACTTGTAAAAAGTTGCTATTAAAAAAAATGAGAACTTATTCTTCCTGTCCACAGTACCTAAGGCAGGAATTTATGGACCTATATATCCATTTTTCCATTATTTTTCTTGAGATTTATTGCAGGCTAACTGTGCAAATAGTCTTTTCTGAAAGTTGGATTTCCCATCTTCTGTAACTTGTCTGCTATTTCAAGTTTTATTTAAAATGAACATCAGTAGCCAGTTAGCTGGTAGATGACTCTTGAATACAAACTCTGTAAGCCTGCCGAGTTGGAAATATTTATCCCTGAGAAGATATTGATGAGTAGCGAGAAGGAATGTACTTCATCAAACACTTTGCCATTTTTTCCAAATAGAGAACAGAAACATATATTGAACAATTTCGTACTTTCTTCTGCATTGTTATTTAGAGTTTCACCATCTCCATCTGAAAATCGACATATGTTTGCTATGGATTGCATTTGTTGCTTCTATATAAAACAAAGTTCTTCATTGTGCTAAGTTTGCCAGCCATAGATTGTTTTTCCTTAGATAGCTTCAGCTTTCCTTATCATCTTTTTATGCCAATAAGAAGCTGTTTCCACCTTTTTCTATATTCCTTGACTGATTTCTCTTTTTTGCTGAACGAGGAGGACTAACGCTCTGTCTTGGGTTCTTTTGTTGTCCAACAAACTTTTTAAAAATACCATTCTTTCATTTATGTTTAAATATCTCATCTTGATTAAATCTGCTAATCTTTTTCCTACCTTGAAGAAAATAGCCTTTTTGAAGCACCGAGCGTGTGTGTTGCTGGCTGAGGCTTCTCTCTGTTCAATCCCACCCAATGTCATCAGGTCAGGTTCACTGGCCCCAGGCAGCCACCCACTTCCAGCCCAGTGACCTCATTCGTCTTCATCCATCACAACACTGCCCAAAATGGTAAAGTCATGGAAAGCATTATACCTTTTAGAAAATCATCGTTCATAGTTTTTAGAAACTTTTAATGTTTATGGCCACCACCATCCATCTCCTGAACTGATGCCTTCCAGGGTGATGAAGCTCTCCATGCATTGCAGGGATGTGCTTAGGGAGAAGCTCACCCCATTCTCCGGTTTGCCAAGGCTGCCTGTCACAAACCTCCCCACCAACATCTCCTCCTGGGCTTTTTTATCACACTAGCATACATGCACGCAAGACCCAAGCTCAGATTTATCAGTATTGTTGGAATAAGTAGCGGTGTTTTTAGAATAGAGCACCCCATCCTCACCACTTTTATTCACTTGAATCGTTCTAAATAGGTAATAAACAGACATTTTAATGCTTCAGGCATACAAATTGTCTTAACGGCTGTCAGTAATGCCAATTATATCAAATTCCTGCTCATGGCTGCGATTGGACAACAAACAAGAATTGGAAAAACTCCTGGCAGTGGCATAGAATTGATTTTAACATTCTTTTTCTTTGCCACATAAATTAAATTTATTTGCAACACATGGAGGTTAAATTTATATCATATTTGCCTTCTTAGCACCCTGCCCTCAAGTTGCTAATTTAACAGTTTTCTGGCTGCTCCAGCTCTCAGCCGAGAAGATTAGTTTCCCAACCTGTGAGATAACCAAAAGATGAGAAACATAGAGCTCTGCGATGCCATTTTTAGAGGCCCCTTTCACAGTATATTTGCACTTTAAACTTTCTCCTATCAAGGAACATGCCTATATTTGGAAGGCCCAATTTTCTGTTGAGAGGACTTGTCATTTTCTGCTAACCAGTGTCAGCAGCTAATCTCGCCACGTTAATGCGCGGGGACAGCTAAGTGACTTGTCTTAAATGCATTGTGATTGTTAGCTATTTATTAAAAGCAAAAGCAAACAACTGCTTATAACTAATGTTCAGATGCTGGTTGTTTACACAAATAGTGTTAAGGACAAGGCTAACTTAAGCAGACATTCTATATTCTTACATTACAACATAAAAACCACACTCTGTGATAACTGTTTATCTCATATATATCTCTCAATATTATGAATACTTATATATTCCAATAAATGTGTTGATTTAGTGAGCCACATTTAATAAGTAATTTTTTTAAAACTATATTCCATTTTTTATGTGAAAGAAGGGAATAGGGCATTTCCCCCCACATTAATCCTTTTATTTTAGGTAGGTTTACAAGACATACCTACAACAGCTTAACAGAGAAATAATCCACATGGTTAATAAACTGTTTTAGATGATGTTCGTTGTTGCTGCTGTGAACACAGTAGTCAGTTTGAAGGCAAATGTCATGTACTTTTGAACAAACACGGTTAAGTGCCCATCATTACTCTTAAGGACAGGAGTTGTCTTTTTTAGTGAGTTTAATCTTTGCACAAATGAGGCATTGTGTATAAAAGTTCTTATCTTATCTTCTTCTTTATCTGAGATTTTTATGTTAATATAGCGTTTGAAATTATTTTTATTACCTATAAATAAAACCCACATAGATTTGAAATCTGAGGGCCAATTTTTGACTCTTAGGTACTCACATGAGGATCCCCTTGAGTCCCACAGGCAGTTCACAGGCGTGCATGAGGGCAGACCTCAGCTCTGATTTTGCCTAGGCAAGACACGCCGTATTTTGTTCCCCTCTTTGCCTCCGGATGATGGGTGCTCTTACAGAGTTTATACTATATACTGAACTGAGTGTTAAACTAGAAGGGCTTCTCCGGTGTGTTTGAACACTCATGCTTGGCATGAAAGGGAGCATCCCAGCCCCGCCAGAAGGTGTGCGCGCTGTGGCTGCTCCGACTGGGGTTTTCCGATGCAGCTGCGCATGTGGGGAACATAAACAAAACCTCAAAACGCTTCTGCCCCAGGAGCGGGCGTCACTTTGCAATTCTGGGGTAACTGAACTTCAAGGACTACACATTACTCTGAGTCGTTACGTTAAAATGTTTGTTATTTGGGTAATTTGGGGGCAGAGGTCTAGACATCTGCTTATGCAACTTGGTCTGTTCAGTGAAATCTATTCCCTTTTCAGCATAAAAAATTTCCCATAAAATCAAACACGTGTAAGATGATGGCTGAAGATTTCCTAAAGCAGTACTATGCTGGATGCTGATACTAACATGTGTCAGAGCTGCAAGGTAGGATTTGTTTTATTTCAGGAGTGCTCTGGGCATTTATGATTTTGACAGTTTCCTGCTACTGGTTGCAGAACTTAGACTCATACATTAGGTACAGCTTGCAAATTCAGCACAGCTTATGAATCTTGCAAATTTCTTTTGGCAGCTGGGGACCTGATTCAGCTGCCACTAAAGATTCCCAGTGGTTTTGGTGGGTCTCACGTCAGTCCTTTTGTCCCTGCAGACCACTATTTTAAACCAAATGCTGAGTGTGAACTAATGACAATTTTTTAAGAGTGTTTTTTTTCCTTCTTTTAATAGCCCTGGATGAATGTTATTAAACATTTGTGTCATGCTTTGTCTGATAGAATTCTCTCTGTTCTTCTTGAAGCACGCATCTTCTGTCCTCCAGGAAAGTGTCAGCTTCCCACAAAGATCTGCCTGCCTGTGCGGAGGAAGGGGTGCAACCATAGGGGGCAGGGAACTGAAAGAGCTCAAGAGGGACCCTGAGCTGTTGGCTGGCAATTTGGTCACCTTTCTTTGAGATGTTGGCTTGAGACCCCTTCCACTGAAACGGGAACTGAAGTTGGTTGTTGCTTCTGATGTCAGTGGTCTAACCACTGCACTGTCATATAGGTGAAGGCTCTCCTTTCTTCATCCATCCTCAAAAAATGTGATTCCTGCTTGTTTTTTTCAAGGAACGGCATTCAGTGCTTGCAGGCTACGGCATCAGGACTCAAGGCATTGCTAGCCTCCATGACTTTAATCAGCCAGTCTGTGCTAATTGATTATTTTTACCAACGCCCTGTAAATGCCATGCATTTTTTGAAAAAGTAGATCATGGGATGGAGTAGTCTCACAGGCGGTGAGGCAAGGTGTTCACTCAAGCTAACAGTAGGATTTTTTGTACGCTAATGAGAGGAGGAGTCAGTGACAGACGGAAGAAGAACCAAGAGATTGGTTTTCATATTCATTGTCTCTGGGCAAGGGCAAAGTGAAGAGAAACCACAAACATCCAGAGGAGGTGGCACCAAACTGCTGTGGGCTTTCCCACTGGCCAAACGCCACGGGTTGCTCTCATTGAGCCAACCCAGCAAGAGCATGCCTTAAACAAGGAGATTGGATGCAAATTGTGCATTAATACTGGTATACCCAGCCTGCGGGAAACCCGGTTGGACCGGGAAACAGATGCCATTGGGGAACCCTTCATGTTGTATGATGTCAGTAGAAGGTGCACACACATAAACTTGGGAAAATCGGTTTCCATATCTCCCCGCATCCTTGTATCTTTGTTCCAGAGCAGCTCAGGGCTCAGTAGAGAAGAGAGGATCTTTCCTGTTGTTTCGCATGTGGATCATAAAGCTTATGTTTTATTAAAAGTTTAGAAATTCCAGATGAAATAGAAGTATGAGCATTTATATCACTTGCTGTCTGATTGTCTCAGATTGCTTTCTGAGAGCCCTGCTATTCCTTGATGCAGGGAAGTCCTGGTTTCTGCTCATTGCTGTCTTCACTGGAGCTACATTTTTATTTGTATGGTTTTAGCAGTGTATTCACAGCTTGTAGTTTGCACCCACAGATAAATATATGTTATCTTGGTAACAGAGGTACCAGCAGTTACAGGTGGATAGATTTGTCATCATCCAAAGCTTTTATCAACCATGTAAAAAATATTCCTCATATAAATGAGGAAATAGAAATTGATTTTGAATAGATATTCTTTCCATGCACGGGCTCTTTTGTTACACATTTTGTTAATTCTGGTATGATTTTTCTGCACTACATCTCTTTTTCTAAACTTTTCCTCTGATTCAGTGCCTGACTTTGTTTAATGGTACTAAATGATTTACTGAAGCTTTACAAGTGATATTTCATCCACCGGAGAGACTCTGTGAGCTGAGTGCTGTCCCCAAATATGATACAATATTGTGTTAGCATTAATATGGATATTGATGCAAAATCAATGCAAATAGACTCCACATCTAATCCCATACTCCCTCACTCAAGTTCACTGGCAGCAACAGCAAGTTGCTTCTTTGATTTCAGTGCTGGACATGCAGTATTTATGAGGGGTCACACTTTACATCCTTACTTTGGTTATCATTATGCCAGTGCACATTAAAACAGATTTTAGAACTAAATTTGTTTCAGCATTGTTGTCAGACCCCACTTAGACAAACCTGAGTTTGGGCTTTGGCTTATTTAGCTTGTGGCTTCCCCCAGTAAAGACTGCACGAGCTTCTTGAAGGTGCAGAATGTAATTAACATCTTGCAGGTTGTACCTGTACAAGATGACGCAGGGCACGGCTTACAGGGGCGAGTGCCCGCGATGTGCAGGGCAGGATTCGGCCGTTCCACACATACTTCTCTGGATGGCTGCAGAAGAAGCGTCTGGCTCCAGCGCACTATTAGGCTGTAATTAGTGTAGCTAACAACTAATATGAAAGAGCAGGATGGAGGTCACCACATGACTTCAAAGGTCTTAACAGGTTAAGGTTGGAGGGCAGTCTATCCCCTCGCTTAATCTGTTGCCATATCTTCTGAGATTCGTTGAAATCTTCAGTGACCTCTAACCTTGACGTGTTGCTCTCCTGTAATTTACCAGTCACATGCCATTTTCTTTATTTCTGTCCATTTAGACGGGCATGGGTCTTTGTGATCGGCGTCTCCCTTTTCCGTTCAGACCTAAGTGTGCCCAGGTAAACAGCTTTTTGATGTGGAATAAAGACTGTGGTTTAAACCGCTTTAATGCTCTTGCCCTGCTAGCTTCAGACTCATCGGAAATGGTTGTTTTGCTATGCTTCAGCATGTGGTTTGTAGATGACATTTGACACATAGATTAGGCTCAGGTTTAAAATCTAGCTATTAAAATAAATTGGGCATTGCACAATCGTTTTCAAAAGATGCTAAATATCAGGCTTTTATGAGTTGCTTTCTTAAACCTAACTGTCCAAGGATAATTTTGTTTATATTTTCAGTAAATGTGAAAGCTCTTATGTGTGCAACTCAAGGACAATTTATATTGTGGAGAAGATTAGTAGATATTCCTCCATGGTGTTTCGGTATGGGAGACAAATACCAATCAAGGAAAATCTCCTGTTCCTGATGGGTTTGGGGTTTTTTTTCCCCTCAGACTCGGCGTTGTATCTCTCCCATCAATCCCAGTGTGCAGGGGTGGATTTCAATAGCGAAGCGTTGAAATGCATTGCCTCTTTCCCAGGCATCAGGCAGTCGCTTCTCCTTGATGGTGCCCGTCCTAAAGCGATGGGCAGAGCAGAGGGGCGGGTTTTCTTCTCCGTGGATGCTTTGCCTTGGAAGAGCCGTGGCCGTTACCACAAGGAGAAGGCGAGTGGACCCCTCCGGGTACGCTGGCAGGGATGCCCTCTGGCTTCCACTCTCCGCCTTTTGCTGCTCCAGCATCCCGCCCCACGGTCCCTCCTGGTGTCTCAGCACCACGGATCTGGGGAGGAAAACACTCAAGATTGATTCAGCAAAGCAAAGTAACATGCAGCAAGCCCGCACCAAACCGAGCATGGGTTTAATTATCCTTTTAACTGATTAAAACACTGTAAAAGAGAGTAAGAGCAACTGAGAGGGAGTGAGAGCAGCCCAATGCTAGATTTGAAGTTCAACGGGGGGGGGGGGGGGGGAGCGTGGGGGGGGGGGGGGGAGAATCATGCAAGGATTTCACAAGCAATGACACTTGGATGGTATTTGGGAAATCTTTTTCTTTCAAGACTATCTTGCGATTAACTATGGGAGTAGCACATCAAAGCTGCACTGACTTCAAAGCTTAGAACCACTTACGGCTTCCAGCTATTACTAAAACCTACCACTTCACCCTGCCAGCAGCTCATCTCAGCTGCCTCTTTAAGTTACACCCATCTACTTCCTGCCTTCTGATTTTGGGGAGGAAAAAAAAAAACCGCCAAAAAAAACCTTGTAAATTAAATATAGCTGTTCACACTGAAGGGATGTCAAAGTCAGGGGAAAAAAGCAAATGGAGGCATTAAGACATTAAAGATTTAGTACAAACTCAGTGGTGATTTACATATGCACAGTCTCATTTGGCTAACTCTAACGAAGCCGTCTGCTTTGCGGAAGTCTCCTGACGGTTACCCCTGCGTAAAAGCCCCTGAATGAGGTGAGCAAGCTGTTTAGGCCATTAGCTAGGTCCAGACGCTACCACTAGCTTGGCACAAGCAGAGGTGCTTTGGGACTCCAGGATATCTTCACGTATACAGCACATACCATGGAATCAGTTCCCATCCCTGTTCTGCAGTGGCGATCCGCGCCCTCCGATCTGCAAAGATACCCCTTCGTGCCCCTCAAAATGGCGTGTCGGCACCGGGCAATGATCACCGTTTATTGCTGCAGTATTATTGATTCTTTTGCATTAGTGGGAGAGACTGTGGAAGCAAAGTTTGCCTATTTGATATTTTGGGAGTCCCTGAAACAACTCATTTGTAGCAGTGTAGGGCTGTGCTACACACTCTGAACTGATATAAGAAGGCTAAAATGTACTGAAATTGTAATTTATTGCAGTATTAATATTGTTCAACACTTAAAATTGTTACATTGTTATTTTCTGATTGGGAGTTTTATGCCTAGGGTTTTTAAAATGGTACATTAATCTCTGAATAAAATTTGTCTTGCAAATGACATATTAATAGAAAGTTAGGAACAAGTGTGGGTCTTTGAGTGTGTTTTATATAACAGTTTATATGTTCAGTACAGATCAATGACATGCTCTCTAGAGCTAAATGCCATTAATCCATTTACAGCTGCTCATTGCAATGAAGAGAAATTGCCATTGAAAGAGCCGATCGTACATTAAGGAGAATTTCTCTGCTTCCCTGCATAGTCTTATATTTTGAAAACGCCTTTGCGAGAGTTTAAAGCCAATCTTTTTTTTTTTCCCCTTTATTTTTTCCCTTTACAAGGAAGGAGTTTGGAAGCAGTGGGGATGCTGGTGGCTTCTCCCCACGCACCCCACCCCACCCCCTGACCAGGACGGGACGACAGAGGTGGCCCCGCACGGTGCTGACCTGCTGGCCGTGGCCACCCCCGCCCCATCCCCCCCGGCCCCAGCGGGGGGGGGGGGGGGGGAGGGGGGGGGTGTCTTATCCTCACCCCCACAACCCCACACAAATGATGCACTTCTGCAGCAAATGTGTGGCAGATCTGCAATACAGAAATGTGGAGGCAGTTAACAGGGTTTTTTGTGTGGACGGTGGTTGCCACTAGGTGTAAATAAATGAATTATAGTGTAGCGCGGTCAGTTGGAAAAAAAAGAGTACTGTCTTTTAAAGAGTTGACGTATCAAAAAAGCGTACAGGAACTTACTGTTAAATCTAAAATACGTATGGCTAGTGTATGTTCTGTCTGAAGAACATGCCTCTGCTTTAAATATGTAAAGGGGGAGAGGGGAGCTTCCTGACTGGCTGATGATGCAATCAAAATGTCAGATTATTTGAAATAAATTGTTATTATGGAGTCAGATATGACTCCACCAATGCATTTGTATATTTCACTGCGTGATAGTTCTTTTTTCTTCTTAAAGAATGCATTTCTCTGAAATAAACTGCAGACTAGGAAGAGCACAGTCATTTGAAGTTCACTGAAAATATAGGAGGACACCGTGTTTCTTGTCCTTATGTTAAACTTGGCATATTGATTTTTTTGCACAGCTTGCGGCATAGAAATGTGATCTACAGCTATGGCAAGGCAGGCTAACCACATGTGAATTTGTTAAGTACTGCTGGATTAGCAGGAATCATCGGACTGTGCAAGTATGGAGACTTGACTTCTGTAACTCTTTATTTATGACTTAATCAATTAAAATAGCAAGGTTTTATTTTATTGGCTGTAAATAAATAAGCACAAATCATCTGCAGAAGCCATTCTTTCACATGCTTGCTTGTTTTCACGACATAAAGGCTCTAAGTTAGCTGCAGTACGTACGCAGGCAGAGCTGGAGTTGAAGTTAAGGTTCAAATATGTAAAGATTCAACAAATGTAGTTAGCTACTGTTTTTTAGATTAGTGCGGAAAATTCAGGAAGGCATAGTTCCTTAACTTGCAGGTTTTTTTCTAAATTTGCCGTTACTTTTCTCTGTATATTCTTTGCCTGTTTCATCTTTTGTTCCCTTTATGTTCAAAGTTACCAAGATTATGGAAGCCACCGGTGCTGCCGCCTGCATTTAAATTTAGTTACGGTACGGCCGTGTGGAAAGCGTTCTTCTGATGTGGGGCTGGTTTGCTCCTTTCTCTACGTTATTAAACCTCCTTAAACGCCTCCATTATACCGTTCACCTTGCTTGGCTTCAAAGAGTAGCGCAGCTGCGTAGAGAGGGCGAGCCGCAACTCTGCCGGGCGGGTTACCCATGGTTTCTTAGAAATGCTAATGCGTTATCCGCCGTGTTTATGAAGTTACCTGTTTGCTGTTGGATTGGAGGGACCGTTCTGCAGCTCTAGAATCAAAACGAGAAGATGTCCAAGGCAAGGACAGCGGCTAAAGATATTTTGGGATTTTAAGTCATTGCCATTCACCTTTTGAAACCTTTTCCGCGCCAAACAAAAGAGAAAAAATAATTAAATCAATTTTGGGGGAAAGCAAAGTTGACGCTATTCCTGAAGAACCTCTTGAGTGCAGTCTCACTGAGTCGCTCATGAAAATGATGTGGACGAATGCCTGGCTTATCACTCAGAGTTTATTGGCAACTAATCTGTTCAAAATGTTTGGAATAAGCTAAAACCTGGCTTGCTCATCTAATGAAAAAGGTCAAAACAGAGAAGAAAGCGCCACTGGTTTGTGTTAGGTGACACTGTGCCCTGCTTGTCTAATTTGATTACACAGAGCCACTGAAGCCCCAGGCAAAGCTGATTTTAGCTATAATCAGCTTCTTAACCTTTTGAGAACTAACGTAAACACTACCTACCAGTGGTTAATTATGTTGCTCGGCTACATACACCGAAGTGCAAAGGTAAAAGTGTAGAACTGCAGTAACACGTGTTGTGACAAGATCACTCCAGGGGATTACAGCCCTCTGCGTTTTATCTGCGCTCATTGATTTCTTTCTTAAAAATTAAAAATGGTCTATGAGCAGGGAGCATCGGTTTATCAGTTTCAGGCAGCGTAGCCCTGTCATGCCGCTGCCTCATCTGGAATTCCTCTTACATGTGGAAGGGGAGACTTAGAGTGGGTTGGACTGCTATGGTTGCAGATCTGTTGTTTTTTAATTAGTTCGGATTAACTTTGTTCTAATTGTTTACTTGTAATAAACCATACATGTTCCCTTCCTCTATGACGAGCATCTTCCAGAAAGTTTTGCAGGCTCTTTGGTAGATGTACCATGTCCATATGAGACAACTGTCTTTAGGTGGGAAAAATGGGATGAATTTTATTTTCAGATTTTATGTATACATATTAGGCAAGAAACAAAAAGCAGAGGCACAAAAACTGACTCTCTGCAGAACCCATGTATCCTAGTTTCCCGTGTGTTTTAGTTCATACACTCCCTGTAGTTTGCCAGGAAATTTGCATTTCCGTGAACTTCAGAACTTTTAGGAGACTTCTAAGCCTGTGGACTTTTGGTGTATTTTAAATTTTCCTGACCCATGCTGATCTGTGATGGTTTTTTAAGGAAGCCTTGATCTACTTATCTTCTTATATACTTGCTACTCTTATATACTTGTTGCTTGGAGGTAGCAAGTTGCCTCTTTTTGGATTTTCCACTCTAGAAAGTACATTTATTTTACTCTTTCCGTGTCCCACTGTTTTTGACAGCAGAGCCTCTAATCAGCATCATTCTTCTCCGATAGCCTGCACGCAGAAGCACCCCTAATGAATTATCGTTACGAGCAGCAGCATTACCACGGGTGCTGCGGGGCAGCCTTGTGCTGCCCGTGTGCTCCACGGTATCTCAGGGGGCTTCGTGGAGTTGGCCTCAGGACCTTCAATGCCTTCTGCCCACGTGCTTCCCACCAAATTTCGTGGTGGTGTGCTGTGACAGCTGATAGATTAGCAGGGGTGTGGTTATGCCAAGGAAATAGATGAGCCCTTGCTTAATACAGATACTTATATTATTAACTAAGATTAGTGAATCCATAATGAGTAGAGTTAGTAAAGTCATAAGACTAAAGAATACAGTACTTACACAAGAACAGCAATAAATAATGACACAACACACGCACACACAAAAATCTGGCTGACACGTGACCCGTTGCGGTTCTCTGCAAGGTCAGAGTCAGTTTTCTTTTCCTGCAGGCAGTAGCTGTAAGGTTTACCGTACACGTATTTGTCCATGGCAAGGTTATAGCCTGCTGAGAGGAAATTGGGCAGACTGCTAGCTTTTGAGCATCAGGGCGGTGGCAGACTCAGCTGACTCTGAGCATGGTGGTGAGTGGACCCTCGGGGCCTGGACAGAAACGAGGAATAGCTCGTTAGCTTCTGAACGTGTTAGGGATTCAGTCTTCATCTCAGGCTCCACGGTTTTCTCCAGGAAAGGGGTGTGCATAAAGAAACTGCGGCTGACTGTGACCCCTTCGAGTTTCTTGCAAACCCTTTGGAGTTTCGGCCTCTAGGTAGGTCATCTCAAGTTCTGGTGGCCCTTCACAGCCTGCCAGCTGTCATGCACAGCTGGGTGACTTCTGACTGTGCCCTGCATTTCCTACGGGAGACATGCAAAGGAGGTTCTGCAGGCAGAAAGATGACCTCATCTGTTGGTTGCAAATAATGTTTTCTAAGGTTTCACGTACACGGCGTTTTGCCTACGTAGCCGCCATGTCATGCTTTTTCCAACCTACTCTAACCATCCCTGTCTTCCTGCTTTGATTCATAGAAGAAGGAAAAAAAATAATTTCAAGTATTTGTCGTGTATGTCACCATGGCATCCGTTGCATTTCCTGAACCGACAGAAAGCTTCGTCTCTAGCAAAACTAGACATCATTATTCTGAAGCAACAGGCTATTTTTCTACATCTTTTCCTCCACGAAAAAAGAAGTGGGATTCGATTCTCTCTTCTGGTCCAGCTGTCAGAGCTGGGAGGGAAACACTGCTGAGGCAGGTCTGCAAAACCCATCGGTCTCCACGTTTAGGACTAGATGTTCTCGTGCCTCCTTATTTCCTCAATGCGTTCCAGTTGCAGGGAGGTTTTGTGCAAAGTTTCTGCCTCGTGAGTATCTGCTTTGCTCCAGAATTATTATCTGGGGACTGTTTGGTTTGGGCTAATTGCTTAGGGTAGTACGAGGCAACAAATAGCAATGACACAACAGAATTAGAGCGATGTCTTTGCCCTCCAGAAGGAAACTTTGGGGCCCCTTGCTCAGTAGTTAACTTAATTTCTGAAGCACATGGCACAAGCACCAGAGTTTGGCTGTGTCTTAATGAATTAGGTAACTCTATGGTTACTCACAAAGGAAATTAAAGACTTTTTTCTGTTTCTGGATATACTCACTGCTGCACCAGTACTGCTCGTGCCTTGACACCGGCAGCAGCTGCTCTCCAGTCCCTCTTTGAGGGGCAGCCTTTCTTCCCATCAACCGCCACGAGACATGAAAGCACTGCTGCTCCCGACTGCTGAAAGGTACTGCGTGCCGCACAGTACTGGGATCACAGCAATGGCAGATTTTGATCCAGACCTAGCAGAAGTGGGACCTTGAAGAAGAGGAGTGTGGCTTGTGCGGGGGTGAATCTATCAGAGGCTGCACAGAGCGGATCACAGGAGCTGGAGTGATGCGATAGTTGCTTTTCCCCCCTGGAGAATAAATTGCTACCCTTTGCAGCAGCAAATAGAGGATAAGTCAACAATGATGCATCGCTGCAGAAGAGACAAACCTTTTACTGATATGTCTAAATAAGCCTATAGCTTGCAAAACCATTGGTGAGGCTTTAACTGGGAGACTATGTATGCTGATGGGCAGCACAGCCCATGAAAGAGGAGAAAGAACTGGAGAACCTCCAAAGGAGAGTAACAAAAGTGATGAGAAGCCTAGAAAATGTGGCCTTCGGAAAAAGGGTGAAAAAACTGAGAAGGCTTAACCTAAAAAAAGAGGACTGAAAGAAAGAACATGGTGGAAATCATCGAGTGTGCGAAAGATTGTTGCAAAGAAGAAAGGAACCGTCTGTTCTCCGTGCGCCTGGTAAATAGTACAAAAAGGGATAAAACTAAATCGCAGCAGGAAAATTTTGGATTAGACGCTAAGGGAAACTTTCTAATGTGTCGTGGTTTAACCTCCGTCGGCAACTAAGCCCCACCCAGCCGCTCGCTCACTCCCCTCCCAGTGGGATGGGGGGGAGAATCGGAAGGGTAAAAGTGAGAAAACTCATAGGTTGAGATAAAGACAGTTTAACAGGGAAAGCAAAAGCCGCGC
>NW_008825323.1:2689104-2694298 GCF_000699105.1 Pygoscelis adeliae | reverse complement strand
CAGTCGGTAGAGCACAGGAAGCTGAAAAGTCCTTGACTAGTGTAAGCACTGCTCAGCAACAACTAAAACATCGGTGTGTTATCAACATTGTTCTCACCCTAAACCCAAAGCACAGCACTGTACCAGCTTCTAGGAAGGAAATTAACTCTATCCCTGCCGAAACCAGGACATAATGGTATGGCTGGAGGGTACTGCCTGTGGAGACTGTGGGCTCTCCATCACCGGAGGAGGTGGTTAAGGACAGGTTAGACAGAATTTTGCCAGAAATTATGTAGGTGCTGCAGGTCTTGCTGTGGGCCAGGGCCATGGACCTTGGGACATCTCTGTCACACGTGCTTGTCTGTGGTTATATGAATAAGCAGAGAAAAAGTAAAACCTAAGGGACTGAAAATCCAGGTGACACAATGATGCTCAGGTTCATAGTTTTTTAAGCTGTTTTCATAATTTTGAAAACACGCTTTCTGTCTTTTTTAAGGACATGATAAACACTGTACAATACAAATAAAAATAGAATTTTTTTTTAATATTTGCAAAGATATTACGTGGATGAAAGTTTGAGTTTTGATTTCTGGCGGGTGTGTTGGGTGACATTATCTACTGTTTTTGGCAGGATACAGAGGACTGACAGTTATTGATAAGCGTGTCCTCCCCACTCTGACATACAATAGCAAAAGAAAGTCCATTAGGAAGTGTTAACCAGGAAGGTACTGTCCCTTGTCATTGTTTTTCATGTCCGCAACGTCCCCAGTCAGGGAGTAAAACAAATATATCACATTGCGGAGGTGGTCAATCACACACTGGGAATAACGAATAAGCCCTTAGTAAGGTGTTTATGAACAATCTGTTTACAAATTCATTGAATACATGCATACAGCAAACAGATTGAAATCTGGATTGCTTTGTGAATTTCCTAACCAGAAAAAAAAAGAGGCATGTAGCTCATGTAATTTATAATAAACAAACAAACCCTTTGTACAGCACAATAAAACGTGGAAGAGTAAAAAGTGAAGTCTGCCTTTTGTTCATGTTAATGCCAGAACAACTTCAGGCAAGTAATTTGCAATAAGTGAAATTAATAAAATAAATTGTGCTGATCAATTTGTTCCTGATCTTACAGCTTGTAAATAATTCTTTGCTGAGAACACTACTACCTTTAACAGCAATTGTGTGGGCTGTGGCCAGCTTCATTTCCACTCTGTTCCCAGGAAAGACAGGAGCGAAGTGCTCTTGCATTTGCTACGTTTTCCAGCAAATGGATTGGAATAATGATATGGCTGGCGAAAAAAATGTACAGACCAGATCAAAACAGTACCCCGGGAACCTTTTATTTTATTTTTTTTCCTTCCACGAGGTCAGATCCCCAAACTCCTGGGAGTTTGGACAGTGGGGATGCTTTAGTAAATGTGCAGTGAGAAAACTGCCAGATTGAAGGTTTCTTAAGTGCTACTGTCCAAAATCACCAGCCATGCTGGAAACTAGTAATTCTTGACAGAACATGCACTCTCAGTATGTGACTTTTAGCTGCAGGGGGCAGAGCATATGCTTCAGTGCCAAAAAGTTGTTTGGGGTTTTTTTATGGTGTTTGTGTCATAACCTTTTTTATGTTATGTTTTTATGTTTTAAGTTCTTTTCCTATTTCAGTCTTCAAGGCTTGGCATGAAAGCCCGACATAAATAGCTGCAAAAAAATCCTGAAAGCCTGCAGATCATTTAAGAATTTCTGAATCTATAATTGATTCTTTGCATTATAGACTGATGCGATACTCAGTACACACAGTGACATTTTAATTCACTTGGGAAGGGGGTCCTTCTCTTTTTTTTTTAAGATTAAATAAGAGGAGGCATTTTGGCCCTACAGGATTTGTGTATGGTTGCTTTTTTATTTCAAAATATGCATCCATCTGTCAGCCACATATGATTTAATGAATCAGTCCAGAAACTTCTGAGCACCCGGAGTTTCCGTCACTGTTGGTAACACTGGGACATGAGGATCCTGAGCACTTTTTTGGGAGGTACCCAGCACCTTGTGGGGTTTGACCGTTAATTCCCCGACTGCGCTAAGAGACTTACCCAGGCAGCCCTCTCTGCTCCTTTGCTGAAGTTTCATCAAAATCGTGCGATCACAGAGGTCTTCAGCACACCTCTCTCTGCTTTTTTGGGGTGTCCTGAGTAATTTGCCTTGGTAGCAGAGTACAAGCTTCACACGCGGCGACTTGAGCAAGGGCAGCAACAGTTTGGGTTGCTTTGATTTTTGTTCTTGCCCAGGGGCAGATGTCAGTCTCTTACATAAAAGTCGATAGTTAAAGGCACTTTAATAAGCCTGAGGTAATAAAAGAGACCAATTTAAGGGGTTTAACGCCCTGATTGGAAGTCTGGTTGCATGCAGGCTGGCTTGCTGCAGACCTGTGCACAGTCTCTGCTCTGCTACGGAGCTGCAGAATATTTTAGGGCGAGTCACAGACCTTTTAAGTACTCCTATTTAAATGTTTTTTCACGCTAAGTTCAGTGAGGAGAGGGTTAACACCCATTTGGCACAGCCAAATGAAAGAGTTGGCATTATAGGGTCTGGTGGGAAGAGGAGTTGGTCCACCAATTATGTCACTAATTTATTAGAAGTGGCACTTGCCATGGCTTGGTAGAGCCATTACTCAAATCCGTGCTTCCAAATTCCAGATACATTACTTTTTCTATAGGTTACACTTCATTGTCTCTTGATCTAATTCGATTTCAAGATCATGGATGATGGTATTAGGTATTGATAGCAGTATCTGTTGTTTGCATATAAAGATGGTAGGGTCATCTCAGGACATCAGCAAGTTGTCACACCGGCAGTGAAGAAGTGCTTTCCACCACGTACAGTATTGCAAATACCAAATGCTAACAGCTATTTCCTTCTCATTTATGGTTTTATAGTGAGTTGGTGGCGGTCTGTATTTTATTACAGATGCTGCAGTGAAGTGATCAATTGCTGTCTTGCACTTTTTAATATAAATTTCTTGCCCATCTAGCTGTGTGGAAAAAAAGCTTGAAAATTTTTCAGCTAACATCAGCAAGGCTCAGAAACAAGAACCCTCAAATTATTTTTTTAATCTCACAATTTTTAAGTCATCCTCATTGTTACTTTGTGAATTTTCAGAAGCTGGCGGAGGCAGAAACGCATTAGCCAAAGCTGGAGGCAGAGATTGAGCCCAGGCTGCTCGGTCAGGGTGCACCGCACAAGCAGGAGTCAGCGTGCAGATCTTCTGCTCACCCAGGTCTGCCATGGGTGTCCTGAATTTGGATGGGCATCAAGGAGAGGGACAGCACTGTGCATGTCCGCATTATGAAATGAGGGCAGTCTGCTTCACTGGATAATACTGGGTAATAGACTGTTTCATGCAAATAGTAACTGACTAGCAATTACATTATGCAGCTAGACACTGAAGACAAATCTTACAAAAACCATTCTAAATTTGTCTCTTTGTTGTGATAGACAGGATGAATATGCAAATAAATGAATGGTGTGAATATTTTGTACTCTGTCCCAGGCAATACTTGGAATTAAGAAACCGTGTCAGGGGCTTGGAGCATGGCTCATGGGATGCAGAGCTTCTCACCTCTGTCTCCAGTGGTCAGCCCGCGGCAGAGCCGGGGGCTCTGGTGTTGCGTGGTGTTGTTGAAATTACATACGAAATATGAAATTATATATGAAATTAATGTGTTTCAATGCACAAGTGCCTGGCTTCACGGCTCATAGTCTTGGCTGTGAATGGATGTGGAGATAGGCCAGTGGCTATTTAACTGCCCCAGCCTCTGCCCCAGCCCTTTGCTGACCACCTCCTCTTTACCAAAGGCTATAGGGGGGGTACGCACGTTCCGGCAAGATGACAACCTTAAACTGCAAAAAAAGTACGTTTGTGCTACCGTGCTGGGTATGTTCATTTCTGCTAATTCTACCTCCGGGGCCGTCGTTCCAGCAGAGGGGCAGGACAAGCAGCAGAGAGCAGCAGCGCTTCAAACCCCTGCAGCTGAATCTGCGGGAAGCTCATGTGCTGGAGCCCTGAAATATGCTCCCCAGCCTGGAGCAGTTTCCAGAGCATGTGTAGACATATTGTCAGGGTACATAAAAAAGCTTGTACTGAGACTGCCTGTTCTGCAAGTGTTTGGAGAACAAGGTATTTCAATTTCTAGGATTATAAATTGATGCTTAGTTGTTTACAGTACAGACGCAGAAGAATACTATTTGCAATGTTACCAATCCCTTTGACAGTCACCAGTTTCATTTCTGTTTGTAGTTAGATTCATAAATGTCCACCATTCTTGTTTATTGGTCTTTGTGGTGGTGTGTTTTTTTTTTAATCTAAAGATAGTTGAAGACTCGAAGTTGGACAGTCTCTAGTCATGGTCATGGTGATGGTCATAGTCAATGCAGAACTTCTCCATCCTCCAGCTCCTGGTCTGCAGGAGGGGTCTCTGCCTGGCTTGTGAAATTGTCTGCCCTTTGTCCAAACCATTCCTTATTTAGAGGTGGTTTTGCTTCCAGGTCACTCCCAAGATCTCAGGGTGCACCAGCAGATAAAAGCGCTGCCTGCTGTTGGTGTTCGACAACAAACGTGGAGCACTTCACTTAATGTCCCGCAGCGGGAGAAGAGATCCTTCAGTTAGATCACATCATCTAGATACACAGCAGAGTTGAGGTTGTCTCTCCTCTTGCCACGTGCAGCTTCTTGACAGATCTAGCCTGCTTGCTCTGTTTAAAGATCTCAAAGTGGGCTATCAATGGTAACAAACATCAAGGCTTAACCGGACTGCAGAGCCCCACCGGGACAGCAGAACCAGAGACATGGGATTGGCACTCAACAGAGTGCATCTGGGTGGGAGAGGGTAGGAGCAGGGGTCGGGGTCTGCGGGCCTGGTCCCCACGGCTCTTCTAGAGGGGTGTGGGGTTGTTGGTGGCACAGGGCTTTTGGGCGTTGCACCCCACTGGAAGGTTTCAGTCTGTGGGGTGCACGGAGGTAATATTAACCCAGCTCCAAGCGTGTAGTGACTTTGTAAGAGGATTTTGGTCCTGGAGCTGTACCTCAGTGGTGGATGTTGTGTTAAATGCTGGGCAGGTACCACGTCTCTTTTGCTTAATTGCACGGTCCAGGTGTCTCAGCATGCCTCGTCCCTTGGTTATCCTTGCTCTGGGTGATTTTTCCCCGCTGGCCACATGG
>NW_008825323.1:2668682-2689070 GCF_000699105.1 Pygoscelis adeliae | reverse complement strand
CAGGAAGAGGCCAAAACCAGCAGAACCATTATAGTGGTCCATTTATGTTGACTTTTTTTTTTTCCCCCCTAAAGCTGTCTGCCTGCTGCCATGATCTCAGGTGAATCCTGGCTGTAACGTAAAAAGCACAAAGAAAACAAACCTTCTTGAATGAGAAAGGTCAGGAGGAAATCCAGTCCAACCAAGGGGATGTATCTTAAGCTGTTATTATATTGAATCATGGAAATGCAAGCCTGGAAGGGGCCTCAGGTGGTGTATCCCTCTGCCAGGCGCCAGAGTGATAAAGCTATAGCTTTGCTGTCAGGTGCTTGTTTATACATAGGTCTACATACAGGCTCTGTCTGTACGAGTGGATGTACGATGGAGACACCTGGGTGGTGCAGCAGGTTCCATATGCCGGTACAATCTTCTGGGGACAGAGGTCGCATGGACCCATCTCTGGTGTCTCCTCAAAGTAGTCCGTTTCATTTATATTTTCCAAGTAGGCACATGCAGAGTTTTCCCTGCCTTTCTGCACCCCACGGCAAGGAGAGGTCTTGCACTAGCCCAAAGCTCGCAAGAGCCGACAACAACCATGTGTCACCCACAGCAAACAACCGTTTGGACAGCCTACACTCAGCCTTCAGGACTGGTGCCTCCTGATGACAAGCCTTCTCATCCTTTGGAGGTACCGCACCATAGCCTTTGGGACTTGGGTGGGAGCTAGGTTGTCTGAAGGTACCCCCTAATTTCTCCATGCTTTGCTTCCCCATCCCTAAAGCAGGGATGCCACTACTCTCCTGTGGTAGTAAATGTGATCCAGGTGGTGGGACATTCAGATTGTATGGCAACAAAGGCATATGCGTACACAAGGCAGAAAGACCCAGAGTGTAGAAGATCTCTTTATTTTAGCTGAGATGTTTATTTTGGAAGGAGGAACCACATTAGGTGGTGCTTTAGCAAAATCTTGGCCAGCTGCTATGAAAACATCAGCTGAAGTTTATTGGATAGTGATAAAAAAGAGAAGAGTGAGATCAAATTCCTGTCGCTGCTGGTAACAGGAACGCATGAGATTCGAGGATCCAGAAGGGAAAATGCTGTAAAAATACGTCTGGCCCTGCCCGTGCTGGTGTTATACATGTGATGCAGTGGAACTGAAACATCAAAAGTGATTGAAAGTATATTTGAAGATGTGTAACCTGTGGCAGACCTCAGTATTTACAAATGAGAAACTGAATAAGTATTTACTACTATGATCATTTACGGCAAACAAGTAAACCATGTGATACCCTTTGAAACAGTAAAATAGAAAAAAATTTAAAAATCTATAATTTTAATCAAAAGTTTGTTTCAGTCATTGAAATTCTGTTATTGCTGCTTACAAACATTAAAGTCAATCAAAACATCAGTAGCCTGCAAGATCAATATTTTTAATATGTTTGCATTGCAGTGCTGCAGATTTTTGGCTAATGGATCTCGCCCATATTGATTTCCATGGGAAATGTTAGTCTGATACTGAAATAATTAAAAAAAAAAAGCCAGGGATTATTGGTTTGGAATTTTGAAGGAGATAGAAGTATAAAAATTGGTTATTGACTGAATTGCTTGGGGTGAATGAACCTTGGGCACTTGCAATAAACTTGTAGCATAGAGTCATTACCGAATACTACCTTAGTCCCTTAAACCTAAAATCAGTCAATAACCTATTATAACAATGCAAATTGTGGTCAAATAACATAGCAGGTCATTTTCAAAGCAGCAGGATATTCATAAACATCTACATACGTATGTGGATGGGTGTATTAAACCACCTCTGGGATATGTACAACAGCTGATTTTAAAGTTTATTTTAACATATTGAGTTTATGTTGATACTAATGCAAAAGGGTTGATTTGAAGCAATTGTTTAAAATAAACTTAATGACTCTGTGGCTACTAAAATGAATAAAAATACAGTAAAGTATTATATACAAATGCATAAACAAGTATATTCAATGCTGTTGCAGTTCTGGACAAATTCAGGGTGATTTATTTTTTATATTTATTCTGCCTGTGGGCAGGGGAAGAAATACTAAAAGCAGTGACTGCCCTGAACCAGGTGTCCAGCTGTCCAGGTGTCCTGGACTTGCTGCTGTCCTCCCTGGTCTCCACAGTCCTTATTCATCCCCTTATTCCATATGTATTATAAATTTGCTTACCTAGCATAATTCTTTTTTTAAGAGAGGGTTCTCCTTGCACATGGGAATCGTACCTCTCTGTGATACCTGGTGAAATAAATCAGTTCTCTGTTGCAGAATATATTCTGCATTCCCAGCCAGGGGCTGGATGAGTTTACCACAGGCAGGGCAAAGCATTGCTGGCTAGAATGCTAATTTTTATTCACAGTTAAATGAAACACCTGAGCAAAGAGTTGCCTTTTGGTTCCTGCTTTAAAAACACTCTGAGCCTCTGTTTCACTCTACGCTGGGGACCAGTAGCTCAAGTGTTTTTGCTAAAAGTGGGTACTGCAGTATGCAAGCTGTTGAGTGAAATATATTTTCACCTGAGCTGTATAAATATTTAACAAGTATATACTAACACCGCGATGATAACTGAGTGCCTGTGATAGTATGGGAAAGAGAGAGTGTGTTTCTATTTTATTATTACAAAGTCATTTGTGGACATTTTCCATTTTTTTTTTTTTTTTCCCTAATTTGTTACTTCATTCATACCTGACAAGGAACAAAGTGGACTAAGTGGCACTGCTCCGCTTGGGTCAAAATATAAGAAAAAAACGCCGTATGCCAAGCTCAGCAGAAACCTGGTAGAGGCAGGATCAGTAATTGGTGCCTCACTTTAACTACAGATGTCTGACAACACACAGGTTACTGTATCCCGCCGGAGTCTCGACGGACCGGCGCCTTTTGGGAATAACTGCTAATGAAGTCTAAAATTTCTCGGTAAACTTGTTAATAGGAGTCTCGTCGTTGGCAAGGTATCTCTGTAGTTACTCTTCAAGTCACGTAGTTTCTGAATAATTAACATCCTCCAAATTGCTCGAGACACTTATTTAGGACGGAGCGATGCGTGCGCTGTTGGTGGCGGTCCAGCAGCAGGCAGAAGTGCCGGGCAGCGACCTGCCCATCCCTGCCGCTGCCTGGGACCCCGCGCTGCTGTATAGGATCAGGCTTGGGCTGGTTTTGGAACGTCCTCCTCCTCATTTTGCCTTGACTGGAAAGGATTTCCCTTCTCAGGTCTTCTTCACAGTTTTCGTTGTCTTTTAAGTCGATACCAAAACGACGTTTCAAAGCTTTCCTTATTTTCCAGTTCTGCACCCCAGAAGTGCCGACGTGTGTCTCTATTCTGTCATTTTTAAAAGACCCAGTAGAAGGATGAAGAATGTTTCCTAAAAATGAAGAAGTAAGGGAAGAGAAAATATTCATTTGTAAAAATCACTCTTCCTCATAGCTTGAAACTTTTTAAAGTTAAAGTAACTAATAAAAAATAATATTTTACCTTTCTTTCCCATCAGAAGCAGAGACTAAATATGTGCAGGGTAGTGAAAAAGGGACATGAGACCTCTACTCCTGGTATTTTAAACTTCATCTTTTCTTAACGAGGGAAAGAAATACATTTTAAAAGAAAGTAAAATTAGTAGTGGGTTCCCCCCCGACTTGTTTTTGCAGATTTTCTAACCCTTTTCAATTCAAAACAGAGACAAACATAAAAGTTTGAGCTTTAGGGCATTTTCTGAAGAGAGCAAACTAAACCAAGGAAGAAATCCAACAATGCTGCATATTTTTCCAAAACGTGTAAAAAAGACCAATTTTTATAAACTGTGGGAGTTGTATTTGGAAAAAAAAAAATTACATGGGGCCATAGGAAAAGTTTAAAAGAGCCAGAACAAAGGAGGATAAAATACTCTCGGTAGTTGCAAGTCACCTTCACCAGTGAAGCAGGAAGGAAAAGAAATATCAGTAAGTGAGGTGAAGGTCTTTGCAGCAGGTTCACGGGTGGGCACGGAAACCAGCGGTGACCTGACATGCTGCGACTTGTAGCACGACCCTACAAACACGGAGATGAAGATCTTTTTCCCATAAACGATGCCAGCATGTTTTTTCCCATGCGTGCACTGTTTTGCTATCCGCTCCCCCCGGGTCCCCTCGGGGTGGTGACACCAGCAGGACGGAGGCAGCCCTGCGAGGTTCTAGAGATGTTTGCCATTGAAAACAGTGTTGTGTGCTGACTCTGGCACCCGCTGCAAGTTCATCGTCCCTTGAGTAGTGAAACAGCTACGGTTATTTTCATAATCTCCCTCTGTGAAGTGAAAGTGATGGCTTTTTGTAACAGGTTTGTTGTTTTTTTTTAATGCTCTGGTTCCGAAGGGCGGTAAATACTTTTTGAGATGATCGCACTGTGTTTCAGAGCAAGCAGCCCCAATAGCTACCCTGGGAGAGTTTTGCTGGGAAATGTTCGTAACAGAGGCAGGGGCTGAGCACCAGAGACGGGGGTCTGCAGGACAGGGTTTCACACCCCGGCAGAGCCCCCCCGGGTCGGCTGTGTGACGGGCAGCCCTGGGGAAGGGTGGTCTGCGTTGGTTGTTCCTGCCCCCTGTATTTTACAGCCTTTGCTCAGCTTCCACAGAAGATGGTCCAGGAGATGATGTTGCGCAAGTTTCTGTGCCGGGGGGGATTTTTCTACGGCTGAGTCAGGGGCATTAAGCACTTTTAACATCGCTTTGGTTCCTTCTTACTCAGAATAAAGAGGCCAGAGTGGGAAACCAGCTCAGCCCGGGAAGGCAGTTGTGAACTGGGTTTAAACACAAGTAAGTTGCCAGGGGAGGTGGTGGGAATAACACAGTCCTGCATCCCGGAGTGGCAGGGTAGCCTGGCCACAGAGCCCTAAGCACAGGTTCCCACACGCTGAGCTGAGGATATAACCCCTAAATGGAGTAAACTATCAGGGCTTTAGCTGCATAGCTTGCCTTGACTTTAGTGGGCATTGTGGGGCTAAAACTTTAAGCAATGCCATACAGATTTAGGAGATATTCTCTTGGAAATGTTAAAAAGTCACATTTTTTTGCCTTTGTTTTCTGAATTCTGTGATCATATGCAGAACCGGCCATAATAGAGGAGGTTATTTTGATAACCTCGTGGTTCAGTTACAAAGATAATACAGGCTGCGGTGACTTCAGAAACACAAAATAAAAAAACATGTAGAACTCCTAAAACTTTTTTTTTCCCCCACAGATGAGCAAAGCTCAGTTCTTTTTTCCCAGAGTAGAAGCATGTTCCTCAGCATGGTTTGAAATAAGTATCCTAAATCTGTAATCCGGTTGCATACACTGCAGAAAAAAATCCTTCTACTCCAGTGTACTGCGTGTACGTCTACATGCACACAAATATTGAAGAGGAGCTGGCGTCTCACAGCATCAAAGACCTTTTGCCTCGTGTTTGCAATGTCTATATTGTTCATCATGGAGAGGCTGCATGGGTTATTCTTGGAAGGTGACATATATACCTCACCTGGTACAGAAAAATGGTGCTGAGAAAACTGTAGAAGCGTTGGAAAGCTCTGCAGAGACCTATTTTGTGTCTCCGGTGGCATAGGTAGTCACCTGCATTCGGGTATGTTTACAAACGTGCTTTTATGGTGGCAATGCCTACTTCAGGTATTTCTGGCCATTTTTTGTAAGGCTTTGCACTGGGCCAGATGGGCGGCAGGGCAGCGTTTGCAGCCATGGCGTCACGCCCCGCTGCGGTCCCAGCACTGCGGGCAGAGAGGGATTTGGGAAAGCCACCGGCATGTCCTGGCGGCAGAGACAGAGCCTGGCCAAGCCCCAGCCTGGCTGAGCAAAGCACCGCTCCGCAGGGTCGCAAGGAGCTCCTAAAAACCGCCGCTGGTGATGACGAAAACGGTTTTTAACTGGAACTCTTACCAGGATCTGAGGACCTTGAAGAAGAAGTCCAAATTCCAGCTTTGACGTGGTGACAGCATCTTGACCATCAATAATACAGCTTTAGATAATTATTCTTTCTTGTGTCAATAATACGGTTTTGTTTCTGTCAGGATGCAGGAGGTACTGCTTTCTGGTGATGTCGCTAGGTAACATCCAAGCATCATTATCACAGTTTTGCAGTGTTTGAATCTTATTTGATGACTAGAGAAGTTAGTGAGCTGATTCAGCTTTTTATTTGCAATAATAGTATTTCTCCTATTAATCTTCATTTATTAAAATTGTGATGGAGGTTGGCATGTTCTTAAGTAATGGGATTTGGAAACATAAAATGTTCACCATGGCCCCAGTTCAGGAAAATACTTGAAGCTTGATGCCGCAGGACACTGGGCACCGTTGCATCTTACAGGATTTAACACAAATCAGGGATGTATAGCATCCTGCAGGACTGATGCCTCAGTCATATACACTGAATTTAATGCATGCTGAAATCTTGCAGGGAATTCAAGCAAAATTTTCAAATCTCTAAGCTTCAATTATGTTTATACTTTCGTATGTGCAAAATAATTAATTCTGAATATAATTGCTAATTTCCTGCTGTGTGATGCACTGTTACATTTGTAATCAAGTCTTCCAGACAGGTAGCTTATGTGCACCTGAATAAGGTAGTTCTAAAATGGGGAAGCTGTGTCAGCAGCTCCATGACAGCTGGGCAGTCTTATGATCCTACCCAACAGTCAGCGTTCTGCTTTAAGCCAAAAATGTACAGAAAAGTATAGGTATGGTATTTAATCAATAGAGTACAACTTTCTGAACTTTTTAAGTTTCGGGAAGTCGACAGCTCCCTTTAACAAGGAAATCAGAAATAGTATGCGGCGATTGTACAGCAGCGTAGTCTTGCAGAAACACCTCCAGAGTCACGGGTGCTGGAACTGCGTCACCATCTCGTACCTCTTTCCACCCCCTCCCCCCCCAATTCCTCCTTTCTGTCGTAATGGGGGAGAAATTGATTCCAAATGTGTTTTCTTGACCCCCTACTCCATACATGTTAGCACCTAACCTTAAGCGATGTTTCTACAGTCTCGCCTGTATTTACAGTAATTATATGCATAATGCAGCATATTATTGTCTGGACTTCCTGTTTAATCAGTACAGAGCTTCTTACAAGTGCAGCTGAAAAGGGCAAACAAAATTAAAGCTTTATATACCAAAACAAGTTTGATTTGCTAAGCTCCCAGCATTCCAAAGTACACAGATTTGTTCCACCAAGTTTTGCGATGGCTTGCAGATGGGCAATGATTAATCAGAGAGCTAACTGTGAAGTAGTTTGCAATTAAACTGGAAAGCTCTGAAGCATGCTAATTGAATCAGAAAATTAGAGACACTGAACAGTAATTGGCTATTTCTCATGCAGCAGGTGCCAGGCCACTCATCTGTGGAACAAGGTATTTAAGGCGCATTAGCACTAGTAAAAATACTTCTTGATATGGAACAGTCAGATTTTCTGCTCATTTTCACCACGGATGTCAAAACACACAGCTGTGATGTCTAGTGCCCACAGCTCATGTTGCAAGAGTTTGAGCGGGGTCGTCGTGAACCTGCATATATGCAATGGCTTAGACCAGGTTGAAGTTTGGGTACCTGAGTAACTTCCTAGTCCTGCGGACGGGCAAATCCCTCCTTTTTTTTTTTTTTTTCTTTTTTTTTCCCCCTTTTTTTTTTTCTTTTTTTTTTTTTTTTTTTTTTTTTTTTTTTTCTTAAAGTAAAGATAGCCTGATGTTTTTAACGGTGGCAGTCTGGGTCGCGTGGCTGATCACCGTGTGCTAATAACCACTTCCAGGCTGCAGGGAGGTCGGCTCCGCGCCTCGGGGTCCTCCTCCGTAAACCAGGGTGATGCTTGCTCGTCTGCTGCCATGCCCTTCGAGGTCTGCCCGTGGAAAAGTGACGTATGGACACTAGGTAATAGCGGCGTCAATTTTCACTACGCCATTCTGCTTCTCAGTCTTTGCCGAAAGAAGAGGCTTTTTTTCTGTGCGCTGCTTGTGAATGTGGAGATTAGTGGAGTGTGGATTACTGAGGTTCTGCGAATTGCATTAATGAGGCACCATCACTTTTGTTTCGTTTTTCTGCAGATTTAAAAAATTGTAAGTTTCTAGTTGAATATTAGTTGAGGGCATCAAGAGTATAAATCTAATACTGCTGTGAGCTTAGTAGATGCATAAAGCCAGTTCATATCAAGTCTCAGCATGAGTTTATATCTTCTAATTAGTACCACCATTTTATAGAGAGCACATGCAATGAAAGTTTGTTTGCCGTGCCAACAGGGACCAGAGCACATACAGTAGTTTTGCTATAGTAGAGTGATGGTGCTGTATGAGCACAAACGACTTGTAGCCTGAGCAGTTTTTTTAAAGAGTGGGATTTAATCAGTGAAATGGTGGAGAGTTTTTACAGAGATATAACCATTTTCAATTTAGGCTGGGTGGGGCGCGTGATTTCTTTCTTCGCAACTAATTAGAGCCCGGTATGCTTATTAGTGAATAAAAAAAAGTATTAAAATACAAACGCACTGCATCATATTACTCTGAGTATCGAGAAGCAGAATATTACAATATTCAAATGCTAATCATATCACTTAGCAGATGACTGCAGAAACTAGTGTATTTGAACTGAGACATAAATTATAAATTGTAAACAGTGCATAGGGGATATGTTATAACTGTGTCTCATTTAAATTAAGGCAGGGAGTTTTCTCTGAAGCAGATTATGTGCCTTCATTAAGTTTTAAAGTCCCCTCTATAATGTTTTATTAAGATCACTTGGCACAGTGTTTCCCACACTGGATGTTAGCAATATGTACTGGTGGAAACGGCCGCAGCGGTGGAGGTGGTTCAGGTGCATTGCCGCACTCCACGGCTTTAAATGCTCTTTGCATACTTTCCAACCAAGTGCTAGCACGCGTACGTCGGCAACTTTTCCATCCAATACCCCTCCCAAAAATCCCGATGCCTTTGCTTTCTTTACTTGAAAGCAGCTCCAAAACATTTACATGATCAATGTTTGTTGCTGGAGGGATGAAGTTTGCTCTTCCATGGACAAGTGAGAACATATTGATCATTTTATTCTATTTGCTATTTCTAAATTCAATATACCTCTGGAGTCGATAAGCGAGATCGAGAGCATATTCTTTTTTTGTGTGCCTGCTTGTAGCTTGTTCTCAAGATCCAAGATACATTTTTGATTAATCACGAATGCTCTGGGGTCACGGAGAGCAAATGTGTTTGTGGAGTGTCAGCTGATGCTGTCAGATAAATGTCTTAAGCTTAGCCAGGGTTCATGCCCCAGCTTTAGGCTGTGCCAAATGTCTCCCCTTGTTGAGGCAGATAACAGCTACAGTGGAGGCGACTGAGCTGTTTGTTCACTGAAAGGGCTGACCTTGCCATATGGGGCTACAGTCAGGTGAAAAAAAACACCGGCGATGTTTTAATTGAAACTTTAAAAATCTTAACTTTGTGCATTTTCCCTGTCTTCGATACAAATGTTTTTTGCATTCCCCTGGCGGACAAAGCCAGCGTCTGTCCGCTCGGCTTCTCTGGTGGCTACCTGGCCACCGTGGTCTCCTCGGCGGGTCCCGCTCTGGCTGCCAGCCTCCTTTGATAACCTCCGAGTCTTCCGAGAAGCTTCTGACAAGGTATTTTTACACGGGGCCCAAAGAGGGGAGAAGCCCTGCCAGCAAAAATAAACATTTTTAGGGACAGTTCACGTTCCAGTTCCCGGAGTCTCCCGTAATCTCGAGCTGGTGGCCTGGAGAGGGGGGTGCGTGAGAGGGGTGTTCAGTGGTGCCTCCCCTCGTCCGTGGCAGGCTTTTAGCATCACCTTTAGCTCACCCGTAGCGGTTGGTCCTCCGTAGCTAGTCGTCAGACACAGATAAGGAGCAGCGACGCAATTGCTAAGCCAACGCCTGGAGAGCACGTTGCACCAAGTCTGGCTTGTAGCGCTGAAGGCAAAAAGATGGATCATATGGCGGTGCATGAATAAGTGAAAACTCCCAGGGCTACTTGTGGGCATTTGTTATAAACCACATCGAGTCGGTGCTTTAGCTCCCTCCCATCTCCCCAAAAACGTGTTTGTTCTTTGCTCCGAAGATTATGCTCCACTTTTTCTTTCCTCTCAAGAAGTTCATACTGTCATGGGTAAATCATCGGGGCTAATTAGACGCAATAATGCTGCAAAAAAATTCAAAAAAAAGATATAACACATCTGTCATGAACTCCCACCAGATCTCTTGGAAATGAGACATTTTTAATATTTTATGCTGAACACAAAATATCTTGAGGAAATGGTTTTATATTCTGTGTACCAAAACAAAACCTTCAGTGTCAAACGAGTAATACTGTCTAAGCAGTCCCTTAAATGCTGTTATTTCAACTCTCTCTGCTCCTAAAATACAAATTTCGTTTTCATAAAATGTACTCTGTATTAAAAAAAAGTTGCGGGGAATAGTGAAGAAAGTGCAATGTATGTCTGAAATTTTATTTGAAGCCTGGAGTGCACCCTGATACAGGAACAGACATTACCGTTTTTACAGTGAGTCGTGCAAATAGAGGTTTTTGGTTTTTTTAATGAGATGTTTTCAGCTAACATCTAAATCAAATTAAATGCAAATATTTTGCACTTTAAACTAAATTTTAACTGAACCTCTAGCTGCTTTTGTCCTTAAAAAAACTTTTTCTTCCTTAAAACAATATTTAACGTAGAGGTTTAAATCATGTTCTCCTACTGTATGTTATTAACATTCAAATGTTTTTGTTTTGCATAATTTGTCTGCCATGTGTACAGGGGGGAGAGATAATGCATGTGAGAGAGACACATTTGAACACTTCTAATGGGTAAAAGTTGAGCAAATCCCCATTTCATGTTTATTCTTGGTGGCAGGTCACAGATTAATAAAAATACATATCTGAGTGACAGGAAAATGCACTTAATCAAATTGCATGAATCCCAATAAAGTTCCAAATCATTCATTTAAATACCTAGCCTGAGACATGTTCTTTAAATAGATTGGTAATCCTTATTAAAAAGAGAAACATATCCAGCTTGGCACATCTGCAAGTATTTCTACATGATGACCGTGTTATTCCTGACGTGCAAAAATACATCTCTTCTCCAACACAGTATTTGCATACACCATTTCTGCAGCTTTTTTCCCCGGGTCAGCCACCAACTGTGGTTGGTCCCTCGTATGTTTTCAGCTCCACTGTGTCTTGTAAATTGAAGAGGCATAGCCATGTAGGAGCCCCGTGTGAGGAAGGGGCCCAGGACCTTTTCAGGTGGAGGGAGGGTCTGTGCATGCTGCAGAAGTGACCCTGAGCAGGTCGTGGTAACTGCAATGGTATGGGGGCACCTTACACCATCCAAATCATGGTGGTCCTTTGTGTCAGCTTGGGGGGGAATTTTTGGTTTGGGTTGTTGTTTTTTTTTTAATATATGAAAATATATATCTATATCTACGACTGCCCTCAGGCTCGACTCAGCTGGAAAGGCAGGGTAGAAAAGGTGAATGAAGAAATAAAATTATCGATGGAATTAAATCAAAGAAACAACAGAAGTCTTTATCAGCAAATTTATCAGTACAGTTGTGCTAAAGGTCTCCTGCAAACAGTTTATTGACCCAGGTCCCGCCTCAAGTTATTCCTTCCAGAGGACGCAGCATTACTTGGGATATTAAATGTTCGGAGTAGCCCACCCAAACTGTGAATTGCGTTCTACTTCATCGTTCCTTCCTGGTCCTGTCCTTTTTCCTTCTGGTTTGCAAATTGCCTAAATGAGCGTGAATTCCTTCAGCAGCTGCTGAATCAGACCATAGCCAGCTAAGAGTAGGAAAGGTGACGTTAAAATTTAAATGGTTTAGGCACTCTTCTACCACAAGTGAATTTCTCACTGATATGAACAGGTTTATTCAGCCTCAGAAGGCAGCTCAGAATGACTTTTGTCCTTTTGTCTATTCAGGGTTCGTCTGATGAGCGGTTGCGTTAATGGGGTTGGTCCGTGAGTTGAGTTCTGCCTGCGGGATGTGCTGCACATCCCTGGCTTGGAAGCGTTGGGCAGGGTGGTGGCGAGGTCCTCTGGCTTTTCCCAGGCCTGTTCAGAAGTCAGGTTATGTGTATGTATGTTCTTATTTCTGCATCTAATCGTCTTTTTGTCTGGGGACTGTCTGACGAGAGAAGTTGCTGGGTTTCACAGGCAGCGTTCACCTGCCCTGTTTTCTAACGATGTTAATTCAGGTGCCACCTCATTGCCCTCGTGTCTGGAAGTTCATGGTCTGGCTCTCTTGCAAACAGAGTTAATTCGGTCCACTGCTGGCTTTTAATTAGACATAAAGAGAAGACTACGTTGCTTGTAGTCAGAATATGACTTTAGTGTATCCTACATGGGAATGAATATTTGTGTTTTAGCACCTCTACAGGGGCAAGAGATACCTGTTTTGCTACAGCTAGACTCCATGAGAAAGGTTGGCCATCTTCTAGCTACAAAAGAAACTTAATAAAGCTAAAGGAGGAACACGGAAAACGAGCTAAGACATTGCTGTGCTCCAAAGTCCCAGATAAGCATCAGTCGAATCAGGTTTGCAGAGGAGGTGTCTGATTTGTTCAGCAGAAATGTGAGGGACCTCTGTCTTCCCACTGAGGACCCAGGCTCTCTGAGGCAGACTCTGCTTTCCTGTGGAAAGAGAAAAGGCAAGGTACAAGCTTCCCTTCTACTAGTCAAGGCAAGTGAAGGCAAAGCGAGAACATACGTTCAAAGGGTGGAAACATAAATCCATATGGATGTGTTCTGGGAGAGGGGCAACGGACACCTTACACTGGCTTTGACCCCTTGGACCTGCGTGCCGGGAGAGACAGTCAGGATTTCATCTTTCCTGGTTGTGAACACAAAATGTCAACCTCCTTTTTGTTTCTGTTGTCCGTCTTTGCTGGGGACAAGTTCAGAGCTTCTGCAGGTGCCTGCAAAAGGGATTTCTTGACAGGACTGTCAAAGGGTGTAAGCCACCAAAACAGGTTTCCACCATCAACAGCAATGTGTTGATGGTGGAAACCTGGCGACTGTGTTTTTCCAGCAGTTTTCAACTGGCCCTGTTAAGGGAAGCTGCTGGGTGTTAGGCAGAGCTTCATGACACCTCGTCCACCTTGGCAGTGGTACACGCGCGGGGTCTGCCCTACCGTTGGTGTGGTCCTCGTAACACGTTTGGCAGTAGAGATACTCCCCTGCAAACTGTTCCAGTGTGTGTCCTGTGAGTCTGCTTCTTCCAGCTTGAGACAGCTCACTGTGCTTAGATGTGACCTCACTTCGTCAGCTCCCTTCCACGCTAATTCTGCGTGACGTGACAGCCAGCCCTGCTCTCACAGCCCAGGATCCGTTCCTCCATAGAGGGGTCTTCCTGGACATGTTAAAACCAAGCAGATGGCTCACCTGAACTATGGCAAGAGCAAAGCCAGGTGGATCCAAGTTCTGCTTCAAGGGAGCTTGGCAGTCAGAGTTACAGGCAGGTTGTGGTAGGCACTGTGCAAAGTCCTGCCACATTTTGAAATCTAATAGATAAAAAAGAAGTAATGGGCAGATATAGTCAAAACCCTGTAGTGTGGTGTGATAGCGGCTGTCAAAAGGACCAGCAGCCTAATTACTCTGATTCTTTGCAGGCACTTCAGCAAAGGAGAGCTTTATTGAAGAACTTGAAGGAAGTTAATCAAGTAGGTCTGCAGAAGTTTATGAAAAAGATTGCATGAGTCCTTGGAGGAGTGTGTAATGAGCTGACCGGAGGCAGGAGTGAGTTTGAAACGAGATGGGTCAGTTAGGCAGCAGGCAGGATGGTCACCTATGTCTGTGATAGTAAATTAAAGTGCCTGAGAATGGTCCTGAGCGTTGGGATGCAGCTGCCTGTGCTTTCGTGCTCCTCACGCAGTTGCTGGTGCACCTTTGCCCATGCCAAGGGATGCTCTCCAGGCACGGTTCTGGAGCGAGGATTTCCCTGGGGCTGTTCCCCAGGGGCAGCTGGATGCCATCACCCCGTTTTGGAGTTGGGCAGAATTTAGTTTAAGGGGGACAGACACGGGCCATTCGGTGCCGGCTGGATGCAGTGCCCAACAATGTTCCTGGTTACGTTTAATTCATCAGCATGGGCGAAGCCCGTGGGCTCTGAAAGTGAAAACAACTTCCTTACGTTAGACATGATCAAGAAAGCAGAGCCAACAAAGGACGCAAAGAGAAGAGTGCATGGTCAAAGCTGTAAAATATGAAAAAAGGTCTTTACAGTAACGTTCAGGAGGAGTATCTGCAGGGCAGGGGTTCATTGGCAGGACCAGAGGAAAAGGCAATATAGCAACCATGGTCAAGTCGGTGAGCCAGAGCAGCAGCGCGGGCTTTAACGAATCGGGTGAGAATGGTTTTAGGGATGTTACACAGGATTTACACAACAGCGGGAGCCAACGTGAGCCAAGTGTCAGTCTCGGAAAATACAGAGAGAGCATGAGACTTCATGTCAACGAAAAAAACCCTGTGTTTTATATTGGATTTTTACCTTTGTTTTCAATGTCCGCTGAAGACATACATTTAGCAACATAAACGCAACTCTTTCAAAGCTGAATTTCTTATTATGATTATGTAAATGTTGCAAGTTGATTAAGTCTTTGTAGTCATGTTTTGGCTCATAGCAACATCTTTATCAGCAGCATAATTCATACTGTAGCAGCTAGTATGACACTAGAGAGAAGTATCAGTTTATTTCTTAGAGCTAATTGGCTTCACTACACAGTTCAAAACTCATTGGCATCTAGTCAAACCCTACTCACAGAAAATGCACCACACTAATAAACTCAGATCTGATATTAGCTGTATTGCTATTAAATTTACATGAATGCATATCCTATATCATTATTTTAAAGCTGTGTATCACAATGTAAATACTAAAACAATTGGATTCAGTAGGTCTGTTTTGTCCATCAGGTACATGGCTGTCGCTCTCATAGAATTCTTTAGGAAATGCAAAATCAGTTCCTTTAACCATATCTTTATTCTCATGTATTTTAGGAAGGAAAGACTTGTAGTGAAAGCACTTTCACTAATGAATATGGTTTTGGGGAGGTTAAAGAAAAGATAGGCTGGGTGTAACAGCAATAAAAAGGTGCAGTTGTAAAGAGCAGGAAATTTACCTGGGGTATAAAGAAGGAAAACATCAGGTTTTATTTTACATTTCAGTTTCAGGTTTAGAGAAGGCAAAGACATGGCATCAGTGACGCTAGACTTGTTTCTTTTTCTTTTTCTTTTTCTTTTTTTTAGTTTTAAATAGTTGTGCTTTATTATGTGTTTGTTTAGTGCCTACAGTTATTAAGAGCTGCCTGGAGGATGGACAGTGATGGCGGTTTCACCCCCACCTTTCTAATCTGTCCTGGCCCTTCTGAGCAAATGTTAGCACAAGTGGCAGAAGTGGGGACAAGAGAGTGATGGATGGGGCTTAGGGAAGCAGGATCAGTGGTGGGGTGGAAGAAGACCCAGGAAAGGAAAATATGTTTCTCTGAAATACTTCATCAGCTCCAAGCAAGAGCCACTGCCTCCAAAAAGCCTTGTTCAGGCTTCCTCAAGGAGGGTACCGCTGAAGGGGCCTCGTCTGCTGAAGCTGAGAAAGAAACATGTGCAGTGCTGGGTGACCTGGCTTCTGACTTTTAATTCGGGTTTTTCACTGATGCCAGTCTGCTGCATCCTCCCGATTTTAAGACTGCAGAGAAAACTCTCAGCAGCAGCAGAGTGGATGTTGTAATGAATGAAAACTTAGTTTTCAGAAATAGACGCTTAAAAAATGCTAAATCTAGCAATAAAACATCTGCCTTTGTTTTATAGCTGTATGATGCTTGCAATGGCTTAAACTACAGAAACGCTTCCGACACCTTGGCTGTTCAACAGAGCAGTGCTGTACCCTACTTCACCTCTCTTAACCGCGGGTAAGAGAGTATGAATGGTGCCTATGGACCGATAAAAGTTTCTCTTCATAATGAGATACGGGCTGGAAGTAATCACTGCATTATCTTTACAGCTGACTTTCACATTGTAACATTTTAGGCTAATTTTCATCATGAATAAAGCGCATGGATTATTTTATCAGTGCTGGCTAATGCACGCCCGTGTCCAGCCCCTCGTAAGCCCAAGATGATCCGCGTACCTTTTCAAAAGGCAGCTGCAGGCGAGTGGAAATGAGACCTGAGGCACTGCGAAATTCACACCTTATTAAAATGTAGGCTGAATTCCTTACAGATATCCGCTCAGGTATCTTGTATAATCTTCTATCAGGATTGTATCTCCGCTTCAGTTTGTATGACATTACCTGTTTTGAATGGGACAAAGGCTCGCTGCTGCTGTCAGTCCTGTTTCAAGCTCAATATTCATCTGCTCCTTTGTGGATGCCATTTTTTATCGGGTGTCCAGAAGAGCATCCCTCTGCCGACCCGCCGTTTCCCGACGCATCGCTCTGGCTCACGCGATTTTCTGGGGAGACAAGCTCAGACCTGGATGCTTTTCCTCTCCACGGCAGAGAAAAGGGACGTCTCTGGTGCCTGCTCTGCCGAGAAAGCTGATTCATGTGTAAATTACCGGTTGCCCTTTATTTGCTCGTCTGTGGAGAGTACACACGCAGATAAAAGGCTCGGTGGGTCAGGGCTGAGTATGTGCCAGTTTCTCCCGTGGCCGTGATGACAGGGTTAGGGTTGTTGTCAAAGATTATCAGACAGGCTTTGATGTCTTATCGTTATTTACTCGCGGTGTAGCACGTAAAAATAAAATTCAGCACGCGGGAGGCTTTTGCAGTGTTTCAGCTGAGCGCGCATCGCAGCTGCATGGTGTCGTTACCATCAGCCTTCGTTACCGGGAGTTTTGCACATCTGTCTTTACACTGAAATGCTTCGCTTTAAATACCTGTTATACGTAGAGTGAGAGCATGGTCCGGGCTTCTCCAGCCCTCTGCAGAAAAAAAAAAAACGGGTATTATCTGAGGAAAATCACTTCTAAAATCTTATATAAAAAAGTGGCAGGGGGAGGGTTGCACTAGTTTTGCACTCAAACCCCTTTAGAGCTTGATTTCACGTGCTTCTAATTCCCAGTCATGGCACTGAACAGCTCTCAAATTCTTCCAACACCCTGTGTTGTGTCTCATTTAATAACGTAGTTATAATATATTTGTCTACTTTACAACTGTATTTGTATTGGCATATAAAGTGTGCAGCAGCTGGGAGCTGTGTGGGGGTGGCAGAAAGTTATTTGATCTACAAAATCAGTTACCTGTCACTCAGTTGCCTTTCACTGAAACATAATAAAGAATCATTATGGGCCTATTAGCAGTGCTGATGTAAATGCATTTTATGTGCCATTTTCAGATCAACAGTTACCCACACAAAAGTAAAGTTGTTAAGTACAACCTTCTTTGTTTAAGAAGGCAAATCATAAATCAGGCAGGATATTAAACTTATGAAATGTAAATTCGAGACCCCGAGGGTTTGATCTATCAGGTCAGCTTCAGCCTAGGCGTCGGGGGCTATCCTTCCTTTCAATAACCAGTAGACAAAGTCATCTGTGCTAACATACTGCTTTCTACCTTTGTAACAGTGTTATGAATTCTTCTTAAAAGGCGCTTTTTTGGGGGGGGGAGGGAAGCAAGCCTTTTAATATATTTAAAAAACATGAAATTAAATGGCTCATACTGGATTAGGATAGTGAGGGTATAACTTGTTGCACGCAGGTTTTATATCTCCCATGAGAATTCTTTTCTTTTTCATTGTTATTAATGATAGCACATTTTTGTGTATAATATTGATGCTATTGAAATCACTTAACGGCTTTATTTGCCAGGGAGAACCTGTCTAAAAAAAGAACGTTGTTAACGCTAATATTTTGAAATTCACCTCACATCCCCTGTTACTCTTTTAGTTATTTAAATTCCATTTTGAAAATTCCCACACTTTCAGAATCTAAGCTTCCTCTTGATCTTATTGATGCAGTTTGAAGCAAGTGTCTTCAAAGCCACCAGTAAGTGCACTTTTTGTCTCTTTTAATGGATTAGCAAGGCCCACACTGGGGATAAGAAGAAAATTTGGAATATGCTAAAAAGCCAGTTCTTCATGGTTTCATTTTACCTTCTCCTGCACACTTCTCCAGTTTATTTTATTGGTCCATCCCAGCACCTCTGATCCCTGCCGCGGGGTTTGGTCATGAAACACGAGAAGGAACACTGTGCATCCTAGCTCGCATTCGGCATCTGGGAAAGGAAAGGTTTGGTAACTTGGTCCAAAAATTTAGCTGGTAATACCCAAAATGAGCCGCCATGGGGAAGTGGCAGGTTACGTCCAGGTAGGAATTCTGGTGGAGGGTTTGACACCGTGAAATAGCAGGTAATGTCAGCAGTGAAGGCTACAGCTTGAATAAGTCTTGATTTAATTGGATTGATAAAAACTGTGTTCTTAGCTGCAAACCTACCTAGCTGTATAGTATCCTTAGTTCTAGTGTGATGTAGCCTTATCAGTATAAAAACACATTTCCTGAAAGGTATGTTGGTAACGCAGTCTCAAAAACACTCAGGAAAGTTAGTAGAGGGATGGGTTTTTTTCAGTAATATCAACCTGTTTGTATAGTAACAGAAGTGAAATATTTGGCAGTTCTATATGTATACAAATATGCTTCGTGCATGTAAGTATGGAGCACAGTACACAAATATACCATTTACTTAATATAAGCAACAACATTCTGTGGCAATTTTCCTAAGAATATATTTTATACATCTGTGAGGATATATATGAGATATAATTATATGACAAATAAAAATATTTGAAGGTAGTGAACAGATTTGTTTATACGCATAGTCATTTACTTACCAGGATAGCTGATCTCAAATGCAGAATTCTTATTTACGTTGTGCCATAAACATGCATTCATATACGTACAGAACTATACATTACAACAAGGAGCAAATATCAGTGCTAAAAATAAATCTTCCCTTCAGAGAACTTAGTCTATGGTGTATGTGAGTGCTGTGTGTTAAATTACGGTACAGACTGAATGAACATTGCAGTCCAGTTAACTAGGTGTGTGACTTTTTTGAATGGGATCCTACATTGTCTTTATCTTAAAGACAAAGCCGAGTCATGTGTCTGATGTAAAGTTAAAAGCAGGCAGATTTTCGGAAGGGCTTAATGTACATTTGTGCATGAGAAATGTATACACAGCTGCACGCCTGGTTTGTGTTCACAGGCATCGTGATTTATGAGCACAAATAAGTAAATATGCTACAAATTATGTATGCACTTAAACTGCATGACATTTAAAAATTTGCATGCTATTTGCATGACATTTAAAATCTGATCCCACTGGAACAGGCCCTGCTACCCAGTGGGGAGAAACAAGCAAGGGAGGTCACAGAGCTAAAACGACTTTTGGCGACTTTCCGCACTAAGTATGGGACCGTTGCAGAGACGAAAAATGGCTGCACGTGATTTTGTGCTTTCCGCCACGTATCATTAACTAATAGCAAACAACTCTTGTGCAGCTTTGGATCTGAGCTATTACTTCTAAGCAGCCACATTTCACATTCATGCACCTTAGTGGCACAAAGAAAGTTTTGTTGTTTGTTGTTATTTCGTGACGGCGCAAAAGCAACAACAAAACTAATGTAATGTCACAAAGTCCGTGTAACAGTAATTCTTACAGCTGTGCATCTCACTGTTTTCTGGATTACTTTGCAAATAATAAATCAAATTCCTCCTCAAGGTGACATGTCAGTAATTTCAAATTTGATTAGCTTTATATGAAGGATGTTGATACATTTCTACATGAACTAATCTTTGATAGCTCAGCAGACTGACAACCTTAACACTTATAATGCCCCTTTGTGACGGTGTGGCACACTGAAATAATGTTAAGCTACTTAAATCTATAAAACCGTGGGGATTCTGGTTGGGGCATGGCTCAGCAAGCTTGACTTTGGCCTGTTCCTCCTAAGAGGATCTGCGACATGGAATAACTGTTCAAGAATTTTGCTGGTTTTATTTTTGATGTCATAAATGAAAACAGATAGGACTGAAGGGGAATATCTACATCATCCAGTACCATGCCCCATAGTTTCAAGCTTCCAGGTTAAGGAGATAAATCCCAAGGGATCCGCAGGGCATTTGATCCCCATGACTGCAGAGTCGTGAACCATGCCACAGGTAAAGGAGGGCAAAAAGCAGTGGTTTTAAGCACTGCTACCTGATGTGGAGTATTTCTCCATTGCTGGAGCTTTGTGAAAGTGCCAGCTTTTCATCATGTCATAGTTAAAACTTGTTACAAATTCACGGCTCAAACATTCTTAGCAAAAGTGCCAGAGAAGAACAGATTTATGTTGCCACTTGTGTAATAATTTATCTGTATTTTCTTTGAAGAGGCTTGGGGGGGGGGGGGGC
>NW_008825323.1:2648594-2668636 GCF_000699105.1 Pygoscelis adeliae | reverse complement strand
GACTATATGGTTTGCAAAGTTTGCAATTTTATTAAATGAAACAATTTTCCAGTATTTATTTTTAAAGAGTGAAAAGCCAAATTCTTGTTTTCATTCTGGCTTCAGATTTTTCACACTGTTATTCACACACTTTATCCACATTAAGTAAAAATTAGTCTTATATCAGCATATGTATCACGAGCCCTTTAAAGAAAACTCACCATTACCTGCCTATTACCTGAGAAGCCTGCCAAGTAGTCTACTGTGCTTAATGACATTACTTCAAATTTGGGGGAAGATATTTTGAAGGGGAAGAACATGCAAAACCAAAAAACATCAGTAAAGCCCAGTGACTGTTGCTCAACAATCTAATTTATGTCTTGTGCACATTTGGCTTTCTATAATGGGTTAGCTGCTTGGTTTCTAGCTTCAGAGGGTTAAATATGTGGGATATAGCTATTTAAGAGAGAAAGGTTTGTGCTAGTGCCCAGTTTGCATTCAAGACAAAGGGAATAGAAGAGTTCTTTTCCTGAAAATCTGACTAGTAATTGGAGAGTTTTTACCAAATACTTGAGAGGCTGATGCACAGCAGGGCACTGTCTGTTAGGTTGTATGCATATATGCCCATGGTAGGAGAGAGAGCGTTTTCCTTCCCCAGTGTCTCATGAAATTAAAAGGGTACAGATAGATGCATGGGCTAAGAATCTCAGCTGGAATAAATCAAGGTGCTGCAACGTGACACTAGTTCAGAGCCACTAAGAATTGGGGTTTCGGCATTAGCATGCACAGAGCAAAGGTACGGCATCCTGCGGTGGTGAGCAAAAAATACTCCTGTGAGTACGTACGGCAACATCCGTCGTTGCCGAGTCCGGAGGTGTGTTGTGATATGGCGCTAGTAAGCAGAGCAACAAACAGTAGTTGGTAATATTTAAAAGATATTGGCCATAAAACAGGGGGAAGAGTGTGCAACGTGTGTTGTGTTATCTGAATGGTAACATGATGCATGAGCAGTGTAATTGTCGTAAATATGCTACCGAACGTGAATGTTTGTACAGGTGATTGCCTCTTTGGGCAGATTAATGCTTTTGTAATTTGCCTGGCTTGTTACGTATTTTGTGTGAGTGTTAGGTACCCGCTTTTGAAACTGAGCCTTTTATGACTTGACTGGACTCAGCAGATTTTCTGTATCTGAAATTGATTAATTAAATTGTTGTTTGGGGGTAATTGATTCTGTTTGCTGCAGAGTGGCCTGTGGCTATGTCGCCCTTCCTTTTTATCTCACTCAAAGAATACTATCGTGTTAGCACAGAAATGTATGTGCTAACAGCTGAAGCAAGGAAAAGAAACAGTGCCTGGTTGTTGTTCCAAAATAAGTAACTCATTATACGTCATGGCATCATACATCACACAAAGTGAAAATTTAGATGCAGTGTTCTTTCCTATAGGATTACCATTAAAACTGCCATTGCTTTGTTTATGATGTCTTGTACGATTCTACACACTGTTTTTTTCCATTTGTTCATTTTCTTTTTTCACTGTTCTGTTAACCAACCCTCAAAAAATAAGTAACTGTTGACTAAAGCCATGGCAGCAAACATCAGGGATGAGTCTACAGATGCATGTGATGTGATTACAGAATAATACTGCTTTTAGTGACCAGCCATTCTTAGCTCCAACAATGTATGAAGTGTTTGAAGTTTTAATTGGTTAGCGTTACCCACTACTCTGCACAGTGACAGACCAGTTGAAGCTTGTGCTAGAGCAAACAATGACAAAGGACAAACATTTTGTATTTTATACTTCTGTGCTTCTACGTATGTTGTGTCCTTCAAGGGCAATTTGTCCCCTGCAGCGAGCGCAGCCCTGCAGCTCCTTTCTTGCACCACTAGATATGCAGAACCGTGGCTTGTGCCTCTCCAGACTGAGCCAACCTGTGATGTCCGTCGGGACGGGCGTGTTCAGCCCATCACATATGTTACTCAGCTCCTCTACTAGGTTAGATGCTAATGCTTAGGAAATTTTGGTGGACCTCCTTAGGAAAAAGTTGCAGGAAACCAATTATTTTGACTTGACATGAGGTTTATTTTGAACAGGTAGGAGACTAGAATAACAGACTTACTATGAAACAAAGGTCACCTCACTTAAGTGTCTACAGGGGGGATCCCATTGGTGCACACGATCTAATTAAGGGATTCATGATCTCTTCAAATTACTGCCAGTCATCATCTCATGAAGGAATGAAATAATAGAAACACAAAGCTTTCAGTTGCCTTGCTGTGTACCTCATTCCTCTATTTTTTCATAACAAATTATTATTTCTGTATTATCTCTCATTCTTTACGGCGATCACAAGAGCATAACGCAACTACTGTCTCAGGCTGAAATAACAGTTACCATCAGGTAGGTGAAGATAAAAGTATGACTCGTAGGTTAGTAAATACGACTGGCCATTAGAGGTAGCTTTGCTCTTCTTCAGCTACTGGGAAGTTAGGTGACCTGGAAACTTTGGATGTAAGAAACCACGCGAGCGGTGCCTTTCCACTGGCAAAGACGAGAGAGCCAGCTCAACTGCGAGTGATTCAGTGGTAAAAGGTCATCGCTTGTGGTGAGACTCCTGCCTGCAGATGCTCCAAAAAGCCCTCCTTGGAGCTTGGGAACTCCATAAAGGTTTTTTCCCTTAATGAGATTAATTCCCTAATGAGGTTCTTTAAAATAGCCATTAGTTTTTGCTTTAAATACCTGGGGGTTTTTTATCCCCACACTTAATTTCATTGACTACCCATGTAATGGCCAATATATTGCACAGCATTTTACTACATGAGTTTCCATATCCAAGCTGTATTACATTCTCCTTCATTTACTCACTGTACTGCATTATAAATGAAATTATTTCATGTTCTGCTGCAAACACCCGGTCTCTTTGGACCAGCTCTCTCTACTCCCATCTAATAGCTGTGGATCAACAGAGGAGCCTGGTGGTGCACTCAAGGGCAGCACAAAACTCTACACAATATAGACAAAGGCTGTGCCAGAGCAATACCAATAAGCACCGTCCCCCCTAGTTTTGTCCCTGAGCCATTCTGTCATTTACTAAGCTGAGTGTCCTTAACTTGTCCCTTCAGCATGTGTGCTTCAAATATTCTCTTAATGTAGTTTTCTGTGTGTGATTTGTTTTCTTTAACCACGGTAAGACGAAGAAGGGAAATTTTATCATGTGATGCTCTATTGCTGCAGGTCAGTTGCAGAGGTGGAAATTTCAGATCCAGAGTTTGAGCTCAGACATGTGGGCTGGTGGAGTGAGGTAAAAGAGCTGAGAGTATGAGAGTAGTAGATTGTCACCTTCTCAATGAACCACAGCCGAGGGAGAATGAAGCACTGACCCGGTCGGTCAGTTTTGTCTTTGTTCGGAGCGGGTGAGTCTTCCAGAAGGCTGCTCTCGGCTAGTTTGGAAAGTCACGTCCCCCTGTGGTCCCCAAGCTTTCTGCCTCTCCTCCCCTCCATGTCTGCCCTCCTGTCCCTGCTGTGTCCAGACTGTCTGCTGTCCCTCATCTTTGCATCCAAACCTCTCTTTGCAGCCAGTTTCCTGCTTTTCGAGGTCTTTCCTTCACCCACAAACCCCCCTCCTTGGTGTTTCCGCGCATCTTCGCTGTGATCTTTTTGCACAGTCAATCTCCTCTCTTGGTCCACTCTTCCCTCTGCCCCCCAGGACTAGTTCTCCTCTCTATTTCCACTAGGCTGCTTTTTTTCCCTTCTTCCCTTGTTTTGCCTGCATTTGGAGCCAAGGACAGAGTGCTGCCTGCCCTTAGTTCCTGTGCCTGATGCCACAATCGCCTGCAGCATCTGGGAGCAGCAGTTGCAAAAAAAAAAGTCTGGCTCAGCCCCATTAGCCCTGGGCTGGAGCTTGCCCATTGCAAACAGCATCTTCAGAGGAGTCTTTGGCCAGTTCGGCTGCCAAATTCTGGGGACTCTGTGCTGACCATATGCAAATGAGACTTTTCAAAGGCTTGTGACTAGGCAAAAAGCTGGGTGGTTTTTCATGGGAACTGCAAAAGGACAACAGGGACCCTACCTTCCAAATTTCAGACTATTGCTGTGAAGAATAGAGATGCAGGAGCTGCTCAGCAAAATTCCTGTAAGGCTTTATTTTGTTTTCTTTTCTTTTCTCTTCTCTTCTCTTCTCTTCTCTTCTCTTCTCTTCTCTTCTCTTCTCTTCTCTTCTCTTCTCTTCTCTTCTCTTCTCTTCTCTTCTTTTCTTTTCTTTTCTTTTTTTTTTTTTTTCCCCCAACAGGGGCAAAACATATTTTTCCTCAATCTTATTTCCTGAAGTGACTAAATCCTTTTGGTTGAAACATAAAAAAATAATAATAATCAGCCTGAGGCAGAGACAGAGCATGGGAATTTTCATCCCAAATACTTAGCTTGGCAAAATTTATAAGCAAGTGAAAACAAGCCCTTATAAAGGGAACTATTAAGATCCCCAACTACAGAGGACCTACGTGCATTATACACAAAAGTCAGATAAGAATAGCTCCATGACCCATTTGGGATACTAAACCCAATTAAAAAGTATCTGCTTTTCATATTTCAGAAATCCACATTAAGTAATGGGTGTCCTAAGGAAGCATTTGGTTTTAGCACTTCTCAGGCCATACCAAAGCTGTTGCATCTAGTTGATTTGCTAAGCATGCCCGTCACAGATTTATTTTATTAGTTTTGTTGGATTTTTTTTTTACTGAACCTCCTTTGTTGTGAAACTTAAATACTTGCACGCACATTAGAAGTCCAGCCCAATCAGCACTCTGCAAGTTCAGTGGCACGATGCCTTCGAGGTGCATCCTTAGTATCTCCTGGGCAGAAAATATGAAAATAATCACAGGTGAGGTGGTCCTTCATTCAGACCAGTGGCAAAAACATTTCCCACCAGGACCCCTCCGCTTACGCTTATGGGACAAATCCTGATGCTTCCACCCATTGCCTAATCATGGTAGTGGATGGGATGCACTTCCACCACGGGGGCTGTGGATTTGCGTTCCCCACTTCTCTTCTTGCAAAAGAGCAGGAGCATCTGCTCCGTGTGCGGCGTGGGGCAGGGCATCCTCCACGCGAGGGCTCTGTGCTGGTTTCTGCTGCGGCAGAAGACACGACCTTGGTGAGCAGGCTTCACCGCTCCTCTCCCAGCTGCAGCTGCTGTCACGGTCCTGCTTTGCTGAAGGCTTTTTGGCACGGAAGCAAGTCCCATGGTATGTGATACAGCTGTATTTTTGCCTTGGTGTGTGAGCTCTCTGTGGGGAGGAGAGGTAAATCTTCTCTCCCGGACCCGTTCCTCCCAGATCTTTCCTCCCCATCCTCCCATTGCAGACGCCCAGATGCACAGACCTCAACATGGGGCAAAGCTCCCTGAGCTGCCTGGCTGCTGGTTTCCCCAACTTCACGGAGGAGAGAGCCGCGCGGGAGCAAACCCTGTATTTACGATGTCCTGCCCCCTTGGTTCGCACTCCTTCCTTGCTCGGAGGCAGTCCCATAGGCTTTCGGTGCATATGAATGCAGACCTGGAAAAGCAACACTGAAACCTTTGAAACACAGGAAAATTTGGAATATTTGCGCTGTAAAACTCCGTGGGGTTCCTGCGGAAAGTAACAGTCGCGGCTACAGAGATACCAATGCAAAGCGTTCATGTCATTCTGGTGCTGGAGCTGAAAAACATGTCAAAACAGATGGGGATATTGTTGACTGCAAGTTCTTTGCTTTTTAGTCAGTCATAGATTTTTCTCTTTTCACAACAGACGGGGAAAAAAAATGTTTTCTTAATTTAATATGGCAATATATTGTGGTTATAACATTTCATTTATCCCCAGACTAACGGGGAATGTGCTATATGTGTTCCAGCCACAGTGCAATGTTTCCTCAAGTGCTTATATATGAGCTCCCCTCTAACTTTCCTCTACAGGAGACTGAGTTTTCATATTAACTCGTTGCAGGATCTTTTATGAGCAGTCACTGTCAAACTGTGCTTGTCTCTGCATTTCTGCATGCTGATATTGCTCTCATTTAGACTATCTTCAGCTCCCACCTCAATCTCGGTTCTCCCCGTGCAGTTTTTTCCCCTAATATATCAACAGTTCGTTTTAAACTTGCTTTGAAAAAACAACCTATGATGGTTTAGACAAACCAAGCCAAACTGGAGCAGTAAGTATTAAAAGATATGCACGGGGCACAAACAAAAGAATTCCCCAAATGTATTTAAGTGGTTTTCTTCCTGCCTTTTTAATATAATATTTGTGGGCCAACTGTGGCAATAACTGATAATTTTAATGCAAGATGACATAATTCCAGCTCAGTGATTCTTCGGAGAGAAATTATCCCGACAACTTCTTTTCATTTTGTTCTAATTTTCTGAAAAAAAAATTGAGATTCTCTATGTAAGGAAAAGAAAATAATTTGAATCACCAAGTTTTGAAACTCATTTAAATATTTCATCTCTCTTCCACCTCCTGCTTTCTGTACTTTCCTGGCAGGTTCTTGCGTTGCCATCTCCAGCTCCCAAGGTTTACCATCTTTCTAGCTGGGAGAGACTAAACTAAAGTTTTCTTCAGAACCCACTAAACGCTTGGCAAAAGATCTCTACCATGACACGAGGGATCTTGCTTGCTTTTTCTGGGAGCTCCACAGTCTGACTTAGCAGCACTGGTTCTGCTCGAAGACTCCACGTGGAAAGATCAGTTGCTAGATCAGGACTGTATTTTGAAATGAAAATTGCCTTTGGAAATGCACCAAGGTCATTAAGCTTCATTGTTTTCTGTCTTTGGGTGTTTGGGTTTTTTTTTTTCTCTCTGGCTGGTAGGGAAATCATGACTTGTTTCTTTAACATTGAGATGACTGTGTCAGCTTGAAGATACAGATTTGGAGCTTGATTTCGGGGGCGGGGGGTGGTTAAAGGGTAATGGTGAATCAGTGCAATTTATTTTGGAATAAATATGGTCCCCCAAATGGAGTTTATTTAATTATTGCAATGGTTAAATGAAATGGTTAAAAACTTTACTGCTCTGCAATTGGATGATTAAAACTGGGTTAGCAAAAAGATCCTGATTTTGGGGCTGCTTTCTGTCCGGTTGTGCTTTTCCTGTGCCTGCAAGGCAGGACATGGTCTGCAGTTCCTCCAGGAGAAACCCTTGCCTGTCCCTCACCCCTTTGGTTCCTGTGTCCTGCTGAGCTGTCTCCAGCCACAGCTCAGCAATGGGGCCCCACCGGTCACACGTGCAAACCCACAGTGAGCATCCCCCGCTCTTAAGGGTTTGTTTGGTTGGGGTGGGTTTTTTCCTTATCCTTAACTTAATATTTCCCTTCACGTTCATCCCAGACTTCTGAGTTCTCCCTCCTGCTGGTGGCAGACCCACCTCCCACGCTCACGCTCGTGTGTCTGACTCCCGTAGACAGGGGATGTCAGGCGGGGCGTTGGCGGAGGTCAACGCATCCCAACGCGCAACGTGTCTCCTCGTCTTGTCTGCGTTACGGCTGCCTTCGCTCTGCCTGCGCCTCACTTCACTGCTGCAATGCCAGTCTTCGCCGCCTCCCCCACCTGACGCCTGTCGCGAACTCATCGCCGCGTGGCTGGCTTGCCCCCCCTTGCATCCCAAGCGTCACCCGTGGCTGATTTTTGGTGGTGGTGTTCGGAAGAAGTAGGAAGCAAGGCGCGTGCGCAAGGGAAACACACTGAGCACTTCCAGACAGAGCTGCCGTTTGCTGCAGCAAGGAGGAGGGTTAAGCGGGGAGTGAAATGCAGCTTTATGGTCATTAATCTCAAACTCTGCCTCTAATGACATCTCTGAGGTTAAGTCACAGGAAGTGTGATATTATTCAGCTTACTTAAATTTAGCGTAATTCACATCTGCAAAGCCCTGGCGAATTAGTGTTTAGTCTTAAATTGCTGGTTTCCATGATGTGGGAGCTTCAGAGTATCCTCCATTAGGTCTTGATGTGTTATGAATTAGGGTGCAGAGCCCGAAATCCACGCAACGCACCAAAAAAACTCAAGCTTCTGAGTAGTTCTGAGGCAAATATGCAATTAATTTAGTTTGCGACACTAAGCAGCTGGGATGGCACTGTTACAAAGAATTATTTCCCCCTTTATTTGTTCTCCCAGCATAGATGCTGGGAACGGCCACTGGAGACAGGCTCTTTTGCAAAGCCATGTTTATGAGCCACGGCATCTGCCCGACGCAGCTGATCCTTGCCACACACTTCACCTCATTGGGCTGTAATAGGTGCAGACCTGTATTGATTACCGCGACTTGCAGGAGAGAAAAATCTTTGCGCTTCAGATTGGGTATAAATTATAAATAGCATCTCCAAAGGCTGTGAGTTACAGAAATGGCATTCTTCTGAGACAGCCGCATCTAAAGCTGTTGTTGTAGAGGTTATTAACTTTATGATTGCAGCACAGGTGTACTTGACCCACAACAATGATCATTGTCCATAAAACCCCGCAGTCAGGGGTTCAATCACATGCCTTCTTCAAGAATGTTCATTAGCAACGACCAGCAAAGGTCACGCTAATAAAAGGAGGTTAACGCTCACTGTATCGGTGTAAATTCACTGGTGAAACAGCACTGTACTCTTGCCATCTTGCTCACTAATACAGCTATGCAGACTCCTGTAAGTGGGTCATACAGGTCTTAGGTGTACAGGGGGTGTATGTGTGTGTAAATATGTATTTGTGTACATACATACACAGCAGCTGATGAAACGCAAATGGGAAAAATGTATCTGGTATGGGTTAGCCATAATTGACATATTGCAAGTGCACAAGGGTTATTCACACCTCAAAGTCGCAAATTTTTTTGCGTTTTTTTCCAGCAAATTTTTTATAGTTACTTGGCAGAATTAAAATTTTATCAAAATGAACAAAGTCTGTCAGTGACTCCCAAAACCTGAATTTTTAACTCCATTTGTTACTTGGTGCTTGTATTCGGGTGGCCCAGCTCCATCTTCCGTGGCATTTTACAAACTCAGACATGTTTCCTTTCCATTAAGTCACTAAAAAATGTACTGAATCTCCCATTAAACCATCATTCTCACCTGGAAGATCAACTCTTCGTTTCTCTTATCATTCAGGGTAGGGTTGCTGCATTTTAACGGATGTGTCCTCTTTTTCTGCCCTCACCACCACACCTGGGTGGTAGGTGCAGGCTGTGTCCAGCTTTTTTTAAATACCTGCCAAAGCCACATCTGGGGCTTTCTTTTCCTGTTAAGAAAGAATAAAATGTGGAGAGGGAAGATGTGTTTGACCCAGCAACTGGAAGACGAAGGTGTTGGTGAGGAGAGACTGGATGGACGCAGTAGCAGTGAGGTGGAGGAGGTCTTGGTGAAACAAGGTTGAAGAAAAGTCAGGAAAAGGCAGAAATTGGTGGGGCATGAGGAGAGAAGAGCTGGGGTCGGTGGGAGGATGAGATGCAACAGGATCAGGGCCAGGTGGTGGGCAAGAGTTCAAGAAGAGCTGCAAGGTGGGCAAGCTGGGGGGGGGGGAGGAATGCAAAAGTGGATGTCCTGGAGAAGTAGGTGTCCTGGAGAAGTAGATGTCCCAGATGGAAGAAAAACGGGCAAGGAGTGGGAAGAGATTTGGGGTAAATGAAGCCTCAGGAAGGAGTGAGGAGGGCATTCCTCCCCCTGAGGCTTGCGCACCTACTCAGCGTTATGGGGTGGGGAGGCGTCTCTATCTGCCTGAGACCCGTGAAAGTATTTGCCCTGTCAAGCCCGAGGTGTTTCTGAGCATGTACAGAAGCGATGCTGTAATGCGGCGTAAGCTTTAAGGTCAGGAGCTGAGGTGTCTGTGGAGCTTAGACACCTCCTGGGGTGGTAAGCAGCTGAATCGGGATTTTCAGCATCGCTTGGGTTTAGGCTGTTAAGTTTCACCTCTCTTGATGTAACGGGGTGAGCCCTTTTCGGCAGCTGGTGACACCTGGAGCAGGTGTCCGGTGGGAGCAGGAAAGCGGGTGGGCGGCCCCATCTCAGCCCTCCCTTTGCTCGCCCTGTTTGCACCGTGCTGCAGCAGCAGCCGTCAGGAGGGGAGGACCAGTTGCGGATGAGTTTTGCTCAGGTTTCCCCCAGGAGCAAAGCCGGGGGAAGTGGAGGCAAAGGCAGAGGCAGCGCCTGGCTTCTCGCGTTTTTTTCCTCTTACCCATCACAAAATCAGCCTCTGAAGGAAAATCAGGGGGAACTGCCCTTCCTGGGATGGTGTGCACCAGAGGACCTGGCAGAAGAAGAATGGTGGCAATGGCGTGTTGGAGGGGTTGGGTTGGGCTGGGTTGGGTTAGGTTAGGTTGGGACCAGCCGATGGCAATAGTCATAAAATGAAACAGACAGGTTAGTGAATACCATTCCTGTACTTTCCCAGAAAATAACTCTGGGCTCATGTTGACTGTAATCCTTTGCCTACACAGGTACAACAGGACACTATAATCCAAGCAGAAATTTCACAAAAAAAAGAAATCCCTTTGAAATGTTCCTTACGCAGAAGGTTATAAACATTTTCCACTGGGGGGGGGCGGCTAATTTGTTCACTAAAGACTTACAATGTATGAATTCAGGTTGTTGCTGAAATCATAAAAACACTGGGCGTTTGCTGCGGTGCTTCACACCTCATGAGCATTCCGACTGCAGTTTGTTCCTTCTGTCCCTGGAAAGACCTTCTTTACTTCCATGACTGCCTGCATCGGCATCCACGCCGGTCTCCAAGCTCCGCTCCTGGTGTGAAAGGGGAAGAAATTATATTCAGCTGCTTTACTTTAAAAATGCTTTATTGCAATTGCAAATCTGTGCTTACCCTGCTAGTGATTAGGGGCCTTCTTCCATCTTCATTAGGTGGGGTGTCTCTACTGTCACGTAACACGGAATTTTAAAGCGTTGATGCCCTTCCTAGCTGCTCTGGGTGCAGGCGCTGCCATTTCCATGGCGTTGCCTTGGCTGCTGTGTTTTTGGGAAGCGCCAAAGCCGGATCGGTTCATGCTTACGCTGCCGGTACAGCTGTTCCTCGGGTGATTTACATAATTTCATTTGCTTGGTGGGTTTTACAAATCTGTGATATTCTTCACTGAAGTAAGCTGACATCAGCGTTTTCTGAATTATTTCCAATAATTAATTCTCCATCCGGATGTTTGATGGCACAATTACTAATTAGGAACAAATAATCGTAAAACACCATTGCGGAGAGTAGCTATTTTCAAAGCGCCCGGTCCTTTCACGCGTCCAGTCCTGCCGTCATCAGTGAAACTACTTGCATAAGCAGCGCTCTCCCAGGTTAGTAGAGCTTGCCAGTGAGGGCTACACTTCAGGACTCTGCCCTATAAACACTGAAAAGCTGCGGGATTTTGGAATAAACTCAGATTTAAAAATCCACCCTTCAGCATTTCAAATTAAATTGACTCAGAGGTATTGCTGCGGTACGTTTTAGATGTGTTCAAAGGCGTTTTTTAAACGCTGCGTGCTTGTTAACATCAGCAGCGTTGCTCAGTGAGCAGAGCTCCAGCCTGGGGCTCGGCAGAGCTCGGGTCCGTTCCTGGTGCTGCCACCAGTCTCGGCTGAGCCCCCCCGTCTGCAAAAGCACGGTAACGGTGACTTCTCCCTTAGAAAACTCTGCTAGACTTGCAAAGCAGTGGGGAGAAGGAGATGTAACTGACTGCTTGTATGATGCTGTAGCGTGTTAAGATCTGTCATGTAAATCAGTATTTTTCAGGTTTATCACCTGTGGAAGCTTTAAAGCTTAAATACTTGTTTTTCAGCAGTCTCGCCCAGGAAGCCATGTGGATGTGTGTTCTCTCGGGAAGTGTTGGGTTTTGAGCAGGTCAAAACTTCCTTTATTTAAAAGATAATTTTCCTTTCTCCTGGTTGAGAAAATGATGGTTTTCAAATGCTAAATACTTTATTTGTGCTCTTGGGTGCAATTTTATAAAAAATTTTTTTCTAATTCATGATGGGAAAAAATGCATCTACATTTAAAAAATGCAGTTAGCTCACTAATGTATATTATTCAAATGCTTCAGAGCTACTGAGATGTACCCTGCGAATACAATCAACTTTACATGTTGCCTAAATAAAGCCAGTAAAGTCACAGACTATTAAAAGACAGGGCTGGGTAGAAAGAAACTCAAGGCATTATCTAATTTGTCCACATTCCCCAGGGCGAGGTCAGTTATACCCGTAATATTCCCAAGAGATGGTTGTCTAATCTATTCTTAACTTACCGTGGTGAGATCCTGCACCTTCCATAGGTATGTTCTTACCCCAAAAACATCTTCGTAAGATGTAACCTGAATATCCCATCTTGCATTTGACAGGTAAAGAATTTTTGTATTTGTCTTTAAATACAGGTGAAGGTGTAGTTATAGATATGGATGGATGGATGGATGGATGGATGGATGGATGGATGGATAGATAGATAGATAGATAGATAGATAGATAGATAGATAGATAGATAGATGTGTAGATACAGATGATATAGGTACAGATATAGCTAGAGATAGAGATATATAGATTATATAGAGCTAGAGACAGAGATAGAAATAGAGACAGAGAGATAGAGAGAAAAATATACAGATATACAGATATATAGATACAGATATAACTTCAATCTTTGCCTACTTCTCTCTTCATGCTACACCATTTTAACATGAGTTTTAAAATCTATAGTTGTTTAATATGAAGCACATCTATACTAGACCCCTTCTTCAAGGAAATGGCTTGCTCTCCTGCAAACATTCCTTGTGTTTGAAATTGCTGCTTGCCAGAGTGTCATTCAGTAACACGCTGCAGGTCTGATTCAGCCGGCGATGGGTGGGATGCTGTAACGCTGACGGGGCAGATCATCCCCCCAGCATCACATGGCATTTCACCAGGAGCACGCATTCAGCAGTGTTATATAGCCTATAGCACGGCCCCAAAGTCAGCGTCCTCTCCCTTCAAACTGGATCCCCGGGAAGCCTGACATGAGCTTATCTGGTGTCCCACCAGCTGGCTGTTTTCCTTGCTGCCTCTCACGGTGCAGGGCAGCAGCGCAGGTGTTTGGCACGCGGGATGTCCGCACACGAGGCTGTCGCGGAGGCAACGCCACCGCCACCTTGGCGCGAATTTTGGCGGGCTCGTTGTTTTTCATTGTGGCTTCCTTTTGCTTGGCAGTCCTTGAACGATGCCAAGGCGAAGGCTTCATTTGTGCATCTTCATCCTCACGGTTGCCTGGGAACAGCCAGGGTCCTGGTGCAAATTTGGGCTGCTTTATCCACAGCCGGCTGGTGGCAGCTCCTCTGCCTGCCCACCGCCCTTGTCCTTTGACGGGTGGCCGAGTCTCTCCCTTTCCCCTTCCAAAAGCAGGGCTGGGGGGGGTGGCACCTCAGAGAGGTGTTCATGCAAATGGTGACACCGGGGGAACCCCCCCGCTCTCCCCCTGTTCAAGGGTTCTGGATCCAGCCCCACACCTGGTCTGTTCCGCCGGTGCCCACGGCCAGCCCATCTCGTGGCGTTCGTTGCACGGATAAGAGCAGATCTACGTGGGTTTGCCCGTTTGCCCGCACTCCTGCCCGTTTGCGCAAAAGTCCTTTTTTGACATTTTGGACTGTCGTGGTTTAACCTCAGTTGGCAACTGAGCACCACGCAGCCGCTCGCTCACTCCCCCCCCCCCCGATGGGAGGGGGGGGAGACCACGCAGCCGCTCGCTCACTCCCCCCTGCCCCCGATGGGATGGGGGAGAGAATTGGAAAAGCACGTGAGAAAAACTTGTGGGTTGAGATAAAATCAGTTTAATAATTGAAATAAAATGATAATGATAATAATATGATAATAGTAATAATACACAAAGCAAGTGATGCACAGTGCAATTGCTCACCACCCGCCGACCGATGCCCAGCCAGTCCCCGAGCAGCGGCCCCCCCGGCCAGCTTTCCCCAGTTTATGTACTGAGCGTGACGTCATATGGTATGGAATGTCCCTTTGGCCAGTTTGGCTGTGCCCCCTCCCAGCTTCTTGTGCACCCCCAACCTTCTCAGTCGGTAGAGCATGGAAAACTAGAAAGTCCTTGGCTAGTGTAAGCACTACCTAGCAACAACTAAAACATCGGTGCATTATCAATTTTGTTCCCATCCTAAATCCAAAACACAGCACTGTACCAGCTACTAGGAAGGAAATTAACTCTATCCCTGCCGAAACCAGGACATGGACCCAAGGACATATTTGCTTTTCAGGACTAGTCACCCCAGAGCAGCAATTCAGACCAGCCCGCAGGCTGAGATCCTGTAACTCTTCTGTCTCTCGAAATTTAATCAGCCTGCATTTTTAACTGTTTGCGATTCCTTCCTTTTTTTTAATGCAGTTGTGTGCAGTTTGTATTGCTATGACTATTTGCATTGGTATTAACAGCAGTTCTGTCCCGGACGCAGGGCACTGCCTGGTTATTACTGGGAAGGCCCTATAGCTATTTGATACCTTTTTTTTTTCTTTTTTTATATATATACTCAAAAGAAAATTACTTTTGGTGACCCAAAAAATGACCTGACTTTTGGTAACCTGTGCTCAGGAGGGAACGACCTTACAACTTTGAGTTATTTGGCCAGTTAGTGCACAGAGCAGCAAACAAATGACCCACGCTCATGGGACTGCCCTTAATATTTAATGAAGAGTGGTGAAAAATGACAGCTGTGTTAGCCTCCTGCCTCTTTCCTGCTTTGCAAACCTTGCTTGCACTGAGTTTTTGCGTGAATCTTTGCATCTGTTGCTTGCGGGGCAAGAGGAATTTATTAAATATTTTGTCACCTTTTTAAACCACTTGCTTCTTGTGAGTTGTTTGTGTGTTGTAAAACACAAGGGGTGGAAAAAAGCTGATTGCGAGTATGGGAGTTCAGAGGTAATCTTTATCCTGGGTTGGCGGGATGCTTGTTGCTCTGTTTCCACCATCCCACTAAAGATATTAGAGATAATAAATGTCCAACAAAAATAAACACTGGTCTGTGTCACAGGAGATAATAACCAAGTATAAAACATCTTTAGTATGTGTAGTCTATTCTCTAGCATTGCCACAAAGGTTCCCACAATTTTCCTTGGATGAATATTGCATCTAAACCAGCTTACTGTGTGTCTAAGCCCCCTTCATAAGCTGTATTTCATTTCTTCAGATTTCTCTGTTTCTTCCCTCTTGGCTCCTCCAAAGAATTCATTTCCCTATGCAGTTGCTTTTAGATTATTATCATGCCCATGACTCCACAAACTATTACTTCTTAGCCAAACTAAACACACCAAGGTTTGGGGTTTGTTTTTGTTTTTTTTTTAATGTCCCTTCAGAAATCACTTCTTCTATTTCATTAATTGGTGTATGGCTTGTCTCTTAATTTCGCCTAAGCTTTTAACCTTTCTTTACCATTGCAATGTCTAGAAGCGCATATGCAGAAGCTCCTAAGGTCATTGGTTCTCAAAGCTCTTGAGCTAATGGACTCCGTCCCAATTTTTCCTGAAGCTCTTATCCTCTCTGTCAGAAGTATCTAGTGATTTTAAGCAAGGTATATTTTTTTAATCTCCTTTTTCCTTAGCTTTACTGATGAAACTCTGAGAGCTTCTTCTGTTTTGGGGGTTTAAGACCTGGAGGTTTATATCAGCAGAGCAAAATAGTCACAACAGACACAGTAATTTCTTCCTGTGCAGATCCACAGGATCCAGGAATCGTAAATGGAGAAACCTTATGAATTAAAACTAGTTCTGTCATTCTTGATAAAGTTTGATGCTCTCAAAGGTACACAAAAGTTAAATTCCTGTTTAGAAATAACTGTGTGATACAGAAGTCATTTAATAGCGTCCAGAAAGATGGATGCAGCAGAGGCAGGAAGTATCTTTTTCTCACACATAAATTCAGATTTGAACATATCGTTACGCTACTACAGAGCTGCAGAATTACAGAATTATGTACCTAGGAATTAAAGTCTTATACGAATACTTCAGTGTGTGTGTGTGTGTGTGTGTAAACAAAGAAATTTCCATTGATTCGTAACTTTCAGGAGGAAAATTCCTTTCTGAAAGGCATATCGCACTCACGTTCCCAGGTCAGAAGGGGTTGGCTTATCTGTTCATTTATTTGTAAAGGAAGAATGAACTGCGTTGCTTCTCAGAGTTACGGAAATAATGATAAAACACGTGTAGTAAGTTTTAAAGTGCTTCTGTTCGTGCAAATGCCCCCCAAAAGGCTGCATTTCACCCTTTGAACCACCCAAACCAAGTTTTGATGAGGCTTAGGGCCTTTTGTATTGGTGTAGCTTAAATCATAAATGTTAAAGCAACCGCTGCCAGCGTTTGGGGACAAGATCGCAAAGCCAATGTCCTGCCCAAAACTGGCATTAACATTTTGCAGCATGGCAGGGCCTCGGCGTGGACCGCGACCACAGGGACAGAGCTCGCTCCCGCTGAAAGCAATTGCAAAACCCTCCGCTGAGCAAGGCGGTTGGTGAAGAGCAGCGACGCTCTCCGACCCAACGGGGACTAAACCCCGAGGCGTGGAGCACCCTTAATTCATTTCGAAGCCCGCGCTGTTTAAAGACGAGCCGCCGCTTAGAGAGGCAGACCGGAGGTGGCTAATATCTGTGGAGAAACCTTTCAACCTGGAAACTTTTCTCCACTGAAATATTTCAGCGCGGAGGCGCTTACGGAGATCTCTCTCGGCTCCTGTGCAGCATGGGAAACCTTTGTCCCACACATCTTGTAAACGCGGCGGGGGGCCACCATTGTGCCCCGCATCTTCTGAGCACCGCGGGAGGAGGCTTTTGTCCGGCGCAGTGGGCAGGCACCGGAGGAGGGCACCTTTGTCCCGCACAGCCGGTAATCGCTCCGCAAGAGTGAATTATGGGGCTTGCCGAGCTCCTTCCCTCGGCGGGCACGGTGCTTTCAGACGGAGGAGTTCGTCGGCCCCGCGGGGTGAAGAGCTGCTTTTCCTGAGTGGAAGTGGAAAGGGGAGGCGGCGAAAACGCCTTTGCACACGTGTGTGCACATGGCCACCGGGATCGTTCGCCCCGTCGTGTTGCACAGCCGCCCCTGCAAGCACCAGTCCCAGTTTCATTTTTTGCTATTCCCCTTCCTTATTTTTCCTACACATTTAGGTTGCCCTTTGTTAATGATTATTTCTCTGTCCCTTATGTTTGCTTTATCTCCTATTCAATATATCATCTGCTAATTAATCTAGTTACCTAATAAGTGCTCTCATTATTCTTTCAGATCACTAATAACCATGTTTAAAAGACTTAAGCCTTAATACCAATCCCTCTGGGACCTCATAGGTGTATTTTCAACCCCGTATCGTTACTTATTGTTTGTCTTCCCGATGCTGTAGCCACTTCCCAAGAAGCGCACCAGTGCCCAGTTTCTAAGACATTCTGAGCTTCTGTACCTTGTCTCATAGATGCACAGTTACGCCTTTCTTCAGCTGAAATGTAGTGAACCTGATGAACCGTGGTGCTGCTCCAGACTTGCGGTAGTAATTGCGGAGAGCAGGGTCCCAAACTGCGACCCGGCGAGGAACAGCGATGAGATGAGTGGAGGTGAGGTGCTGAGTCTGGACCCAGCCTGCAGAGATGCCACGTGCACTGTTGTGGGTGCTGGCGGACGTGCTGCTCGCAGCTGGAGCCAGCGCGGGCACGGCACGGCACGGCGCCGGGAGCTGCCTTACCATAAATCTCAGGTATTGTGAGGTCTCCTTGGCTGAAGTAAAGCGACTCATTTGCAAACAAGAGGTGAGGGCGACCGCAGGCCGTTAGAGCGGTGAAGGTCATAACCCGTCGTAAGTGATTCCCCAGGTTCCCACCGCCCCCGAGTTGTCGGACTGACCTGTGTGGAAAGACACGGCAGTGGATGAGTTTCTCACCTGCTGATCTTTGTGATTCAATAAAGTGGTCAAGTTTGGTTTTTGCCTGTTCTTGTCAAATCTGAGTCTGTTCTGTTCTGAGGCTCCTCTTGCCCTAGAGGCACTTGTGATTTTTTTTTAACATTGATCTCTTACTTTACTAATATTCAAAGGTAAATTTTATGCACGGTAGTTTCATTTAATCCTCCTTTTCTCAAATTAGCGTTGTTTTTCTTCCCACCCCCACCCCAGCCCTCTGGTGCCTACCTGATTGTGCATGAATTCTCAGAAATAATTGCCAGTAGTTCAGCAAGTTCATTAACTGATTCCCTGAAGACGCTCAGATGCGTGTCATCCAGACCTGATGATTTGTATATTACATTTTTGCAAGTATTCCCTTACCTGATTTTTTTGTATCAACAATTGTATTGGCAAGTCTTCATTATTTCTAATTGTCAATATCTCTCTGTGGTGGTGGGTAAATTGATTCTGAAACTTGTTCACTGTTTTACAGTCATTACTTGCTTCACCTCACGCATTATTGGATCCAACTTCTCTTTGGAGCTCCTTTCCGATGATGTTCTGTACATGTCAAAATAGACATCCAGTTCTCCCTACGTCTTTCCATGCTCGCAACTGGGAGGTCGCTCTGCTTTTATGGCATTTCTCTCAGTTCTCTTTGTGGGGCTGGGAGCAGGGGGATTGATTTTTTTTTCTGCTGCGACTGTAGCCTTAGCATATTTTAGGATGTTCTAGCTGTCTCCCACACTTAACAGTTTTTATATGTCATTTTATTGCAACATGCTCCTAAGATTTCTCAAAGAATTAATGTCTGAAATCACTATACGTTGTGCGACAACCCGCCACTTAATACGGTATATTGAATCATGCAGTTTAGCATCACGGCCGTTGACATTAGTGAGCGCTAAGGGTGTATATACCTTAGAGGACCTTGGCTTTAGTACAACTGCTTCTTATTATCCGACTCTCACAAACGATTCTTTCTATCAAAAAATAGATGGCTGCTCATGCATTTAATTTAGATTTGTCTGCTACTAAATACACAATTGAGATTGCGGTCATCAATGATATTTTTCCTCTGGCGAAAACCTTATGGCCAATTCTGTCATCGCCCTTAGGACATAACTCCTCTTGCTTCTGTCTAATTTTCTGAGCCTCTGGTATATAAATCATAAATGCACAGTCTGTGCACTGTTAAATTTTCAGGGCTCTCCCTTTAGTAGTAGTTGAATGTGAATACGTAAGGACAAAATTTGACCTTTAAATGACTATAAAGGGCCAAGGCAGATACTTGGCAAGCTTTTCTTATTGCAATATTAATCAAGCAAAGAATCATCATAATCCTGGAAACTAAATAGCCATTGTAGTGATTTTATCACCAGGGAAATTGTTCATCTGTCAGTAAGATTGTTACTAGGAAAGGGAAAATAGGGAGTGTTAAAATTGCTTTAGACCGCTGAATCATTGAGTCCCTCTAGACTCAAAGCTTGAATTGTTTTTTGAGAGGGGTGGGCTGGGAGGGGTTGCTACGGGAAAGCTGTAGGTTAATCAGTTTCAGTAACACCAGTGAATGTGAGCCTGATCTCTCTTGAGGACATGAGGAGAGTGCATGGGAGAAGGCAGGACAGAGAAAGGGACGGGGAGGCTTCAGAAACTTATTGTTTTGTCATTTTTTGTTTCTGGATGGCCCTTTCACAGAGGAGAGAGGTTGTTGAAAGAAAAATAAAGAAAGGGGGGGGGGGAACAGCATAATGTTCACTGGCTATATTTTCATCTGATTTAATCCAGTGGATATTAATGAGGATGAATACGATAGAGACAGAAGGAGACGGACGCAGGCAGGCAGGAGCGAGAGACGTGTTTGTGTGGGAAGTGTCCTTGTAGGGCCCAGAAAGCCGCACGGGAAGGCGTTTTGCCTCTTGGGGCTCAACGTGACGTTACCGTCTGCTGTGACACAGGTGCGTGAGGAGGGCTACCTGTGCAGGAGTGTCCTCGGGGTGTGCTAGGACAGCCTGTCCCTCCGTAAAACCAGCTTCAGTAGATGACGTCTTTGCTGGTGTCATTGCGTGGCGGCAGTGGGCAATCGTGGCGTAGCCAACCCAAGGGACAGGTCTGCTAGGCTGCAGGTTGTTGCGGCGGAAGGGGAGCTTTATCCTTATGCTGTTGGTGGGTGGCCTATTGGGAT
>NW_008825323.1:2645934-2648346 GCF_000699105.1 Pygoscelis adeliae | reverse complement strand
CGGAATCTGTGTGTGCGCGTGACGTGGATCCTCTTTGTACAAAATCTTCTCTTTGTGTGGGAAGTGGTGTCTTTCTGTAGAGGGCTTTTTTGGAGGAGCTTGTCTGATGGCTGCCTGTGAGTGAGCGGGGGAGGGAGACGTGACGGGTAGCGCCTCCATCAAAGACTTTCTGGAGGGAACGGCGTGCGTGGAGCCACCAAGGACGCAGCAAGGATGGGTACACGGGGGTGAGGGTCCCGGCAGGGACGTAAAGGTGGGCGTGCGGGCAGCGCCATGCCAAAGCATCCCTCCAGGGCGACCTCCCCACGTCCCCGGGGACCGTCAGCTGCCCCACGTCCCCCAGGGACCATCGGCCGCCCCGCGCGGCATCCCTCTCCGCCGAGCAGGCCACGGCCACCGTGTCCTTCATTGTTGTCACCCCCAGATTGTGATACTGTCACAAAACTGTTGCTAGGCAACAAATGTGGTTACCGGGTCTCAGCGAATAGCTGAAGGGGAAAGCGAAGTGTTGCACCATTGTAGAGTAACCATAGCAATGACCTACTATTACAGACTAAAGAATTATCATTAACAATGTTAAAGTATCAAACGGAGGCCCAGGATCCAGAGACTTCCAGGCAGCATCTCCGCATAATTGGGTTACCCAGGAAGAGGTCCCAACTCTTTCACAGCCCTTGGTTCCCTATCTCCATCGTCTTGGTTTTGTTTTGGGGGTTGTTGTGGGGTGTTTTTTGTTTAAATAAAGCAAATGCGCCATGCATTGGAGGAGACACTTGTAGAACAATAGAAGCGCCCACCAAAAAGGAAGAGATAGAGGAGAATCTGTATGCAGAGGGAAGAGATAAGCAGGAAAGGTCCACTTTACTGCCTCAATATCGTGTATGGGCTTGTTGGGAGAGGGTGCACGAAGGATGCCTTCGTGATGCATCGGTTGTTGTTCAGGTCAGGTGTTCTCTTTCGGTTAAAAATGCATGTATCAGGCTAAAAGCGATGTAAAATGAAAAAGAAATAATACAAAGTACACCGGCCCTGGAAAGCAGACACTTTCTTTTCCAAGTCAGGCAGAACAGGTGAGGTGCTTTAACGAAGCCGTACTCAGCAGGGTGCTTCAGAGGGGTCTCACTTTTCCCAGGCCCGGGATGCGTTCAGGAGCTCTCATCCATGTGGCCATGCATGTGGACGTCTGTCTGCGTGTCTCTGTGTGTGTGTGCACGGTTGTTCCTGCCCAGCTGCCCCCAAGCTCAGCAGCAGGGCCGCTCTGACCCCCCCCCCCGCCCCGGGCTCCCCCCGGCCCAGCTGCCAGCGGTTGTATGGCCTGCCCGGGTTTTGCATCAACACCCCTGCGAGCGGGGCCGGCAGCAGCGAGACGACCCCCGAGTCAAACTGTCACCTTTGTATTTTGCAGGTACAGAGCGCCATGAACTAACTTCCTGGAAGAGTTTTCTGTCTATTTTCAAGTTCTTCAGGGAGGCGGTGGAGGCGAAGAACAGCTCAGTGAAACCAACCCCAACGCGGCGCTCCAACAGGATAAAATACGAAGAATTGTAAAAGGAGGGGAGGAAAAAAAAGAAAAACCACGACAAAAACAAAACAACAAAACACCACCAACCTCTTCGCTGCTTGTTTTCTGCAAGCAGTCTCCCAGCCCCTCATTAGATTGTTTTCTTCCTAGAGCACAGGGTCGTGATGTATACATCTAAATAGCGTTTTGCATTATTTCTAGATGAGTGCAACTGTCAAAGCAATATGGGTTCACTGGTTGTGCTTCCTGTGGGCTGTAACTTGGATTTCGTGCTGCCCATCAGCGCGCAGATTAAGGCTGACAGTGGTACTGCACAGTGCAGCATGGTGCAGCTCTAATTGCCCTGACATAGCCCTGCACCAAGCTGATGCCAGAATTTAACAGCTTCGTTGTGGTCCTACTGCCTGCAGGGCTTTTTGCTGCTTCCTTCTCTTTTGCGACAGAACAAAATTGGAATTACTCTTTCTTAAAGACGGCTCTAACTCAGAAGTGCTAACCAGCCTGTGATTTTACACCCAATAGCCTTCTCTTTCTCTGGGACCAAGTGGGATCAACTCTTGACTCTTTCATTTTCTGCTGGTAGGAGGGTCCAAGAAGTTTGGTCCAGATTTATAGGAAAGCCCCTTTGTTGTAGAGATTTTCTCCTCCTGCCGGATCAATGGCATTATCTGTAGATCTTCTCTTCCTTTTGAAAGCTCCACTTTAAAAAAATGCCTATTCATTAACTAGCTGGATCGCACTGTGAAATATGTCAGAAAAGAGAGAGACACATTGCACATTTTCCTGTTTATTTTTAAACGCAAAGATGCTTCCGTTCTCATATGCCGGGTTTGTAATGACTTGCCATCCCCTGGTTATTCCCTTTTTCCTTAAGCTCGAGGGTCTGTCCC
>NW_008825323.1:2641886-2643404 GCF_000699105.1 Pygoscelis adeliae | reverse complement strand
GGGCCAACGACAGTAGTGTTTCCTCGCCACGAAGGGGGAGCAGGAAAAAGCGTTCCGGGAGGAAAACAGCCAGCGGACCCCCAAACACAGCAGGGCTGTGGGAAAAAAAAATAATATGGGGCGGGGGGGAGCAAAGAAATCCCTCATCTGCTTTGTGCGCATATGGCTGTGCGCCGGTTGCAGTCGTCGCGGCGTGATTCTCCCGGACTGAGTCAAAAGATGATGATGCTTTTCATGGGAATGCGCATTTTCCCTCTGTCCCCGAGAAACATCACTAATTGGTTTTTTTTCCCTCTAGGAATTTCATTCAGAAGTACAAATGAAAAGTGTCACATCTATAAAACTGCGTGGAGCCGCATATTGCACCGTTCTCGAGCCAGCCAAACCAAAAATAACCTGCCAAGAATGTGTACATCCATCGTACACGCGGGTAGAGCTACAGCTTACAGAGTCGAGGGATGCGTGTGTGTGTGCCTGTGCACGCGTCCGTGGGTAGCTGGGTCTCGCAGGGACGTGTGTGCGTGTGCGTGCCCGCATTATGTTGACGTAGTCCACAAAGTGTGAAAAATGTACTTCTCGAGGAACTTGGAAGGAGATGTCATTTATCATTGTACCATCATAATACCACAAATTTTCACGTTTCTGTTCCATTTTGGATTGCGTGTGTTTGTGAGTATTTCACTAGATCAGTGACAGCTCTTTATTTGCATAATTATATGCTCTGGTCTGAAGAGAAAACTAACCCCCAAATTTCATGGGTCACCAAACTGCGACAATCAATGTTTTATCACGTATGCTAAGCAAAACCTAAGGAGCTATATGAAGTTTCTTGGGGAGTTTTTGCTCCTCAGAAAATTGAAGATTTTGTGCCTTTTGAATAGATGCAAAATCTTTCCAAGCTCTTTGTAACTGAATTCCGTTTGAAGGCAAAACTAGAGATTAGCTCGTAGATCTGGATTTCAGACCCACTAGCATTATTACTTCAAAGTGGATTCAGACAAGCAGCTTTACCGCATCTCTAAATTTCGCCGTCCTAAGTACCGTCATTTAAATGGTGGCAAAAAAAAAAAAAAAAAAAGAAAAGGGGGCGGTGGGGGGGAACAACCAACCAAAAAAATGGCCAAATGTGAAAAATGCAGACAATCGCCCCCTCTCTCATCGAGCCCGCAGTGACCGGTGGGTTTAATTTCACCCGTTCAGAGCATCTTTACTCTTCCTCTTGGGCGCTCCCCCCCGCCTCCCCGACCCCCGTGTAAAGATGTAGGCATTTGGGCAATAAATACGAAGAAAACCGTTTCCCGAGCCGCAGAATTTGTGCTGGTCCATCAGCGGCACAATGATGGCACGCTCCGGTTATGGCACACACGCTCCAAATTCCCCCTTCCATCAAGACGCCTTGTTACGAGGAGAAAGGGACCCGGTGGTGGGAACTGACCGGCGGTGAAGATCCCCCTCCTCCTCCTCCTCCTCCTCCTCCTCCGTCCGCAGCCGGGCTGCTGGGGGTGGTTAGCTCTTGCC
>NW_008825323.1:2640120-2641511 GCF_000699105.1 Pygoscelis adeliae | reverse complement strand
TGCGAGTCCGGAGGGGAGAAGCGTTTCTGCTATCCTGTCGGGTTTTTTGTTGGGTTTGGGGTTTTGTGGGTTTTTTTTTTTCCTTTCATTACATCAACCCGAGAAGCCTTTCCCGGGGGAAGTGGGTTTCCAGCACAGACTGGCACCCGCGAAGTTTGCGGGAGTTACGTGGGGGAGTTTTGACTCCTGAGTGGTTTCCAAACGCCTGCCCCGGCCTGCCCCCAGCCGCCCACCGCCTCCTCGCCTTGCGGGAACAAGGTGAGACGCGAGTGGGAAACAAAAATAGTGCTGGGAGGCAGGAGCCTCTTCGCCACCCCTCGCCCGGCCGCCGGCGCGGGGTCCCGGGGGATGCGGGGCCAGGTCGCGGGGGGACCCCCCTCCCAGCCGTCCCCTACCCGGCGGCGGATTGGAATGAGCCACTTAAATACCACCACCACCACCCCTTCCCGCTCCCCGCACCCCTCAGCCGGGGTCAAGTAAATATGAATATTTCCGGGGGACGGTTCTGCAGGCTGGTTTATCCCGGCGGAGACAATAGGATCCGCTATTTCCCACTAAATGCGGCGCCGGAGAGAGCTGACCCCTCCGAGGAAAGGCCTGGGTCGTCTCCTTTTGTCGTTTCCATTCCTCTTTACTCGCCCCCTACCTAATCCCCTAATGCCTGGCAAAGGACTGTCCCCAGACTTCTGCCTTCAAACTCCTTCTTTAAAGCTGCTATCTCCGAGACAATTAGATAAATACCCTCCCGCGCATCTCCCCTCCTCCCGGGACCGCTTTACGCCTTTTCTTTCCAAGCTTGACTCGCCAAACGGCGAGATATTGTTTTGTTTTCTAGAGCGAAGCCCTTTGATGTGAAGGGTTCTCCCGTGCCTCCCCGCAAGACGCAGGTGCGAAAATAGCTTCCTCCCCAGCACCGTGCCCGGGGCCCTGCTTGCCTGCATTTTCGGCACAAAGGCGCATACATTGCACGGACCCTGTCAGACACTGATCTGGCGCTCCGCAGCAAGCGGCAAGCCGGGCGCTGCCGGTTTGCCGACGGCTTTCGCCGGCTTCCCCTGCTCCCCCGTCCCCTTCCCACACGCCTGACTTCTCCCTTCGCCCCCGCCGAGTTTCTTTGCTAAACCCCTTCAGATCCAGCCTTTGGGTCGCTCTCGGGTCCGGGGGCCGGCTGGGGGAGATCTCCCCCTCACGCACCTCCCTACGTGTGCTTCAGATGGTTGGGTTTTGGTTTTTTTTGTTTTTTTGGTTTTTTTAATGATGATGACGATTATTTAGATCACAAGTGGTTTCCTTTGTACTTCCCGTTGCCGGGACGGGGACCACCGGGCCAGGACCGCCGTCCTCCCCGGGGGGTCTCGGAGCCCCACGCCCTCCCTTCCCAGGGGGCGGCG
>NW_008825323.1:2636041-2637427 GCF_000699105.1 Pygoscelis adeliae | reverse complement strand
CGGCGGGGCGGGCTGGGGGGACGGCGGGAAGGCACCGAGCCCTCGCCTATTTCTCCCCTGAAACGAATACCTGGCCAAGCTTAGCTGGCGAGAAATTCAGAGCTCAGGGCGGGCACAGCTCCGGCGGGAGGGCGATTGTCACGGCTCCCTTCCCAGCCAGATGAAGTTTTGTTGGCTTTTTTTTTTTTTTTTTTTTTTAATTTCCCGGAAAGGTAGAGGGGATTTGTTAGCGTTTGAGTAACCGGAGTTAGAACAAAAGCCAAACTCTTTAGCATATAAGTTTTCATTATCAGCTTTCAACCTTGCAAAACTAGAGCCATTTGCTTAACTTAATCCGTAACATATGTTTGCAACAGTAGCAGATTTTATTTTTTTTTTTTTTTTTTTTGGTGCGTGCGGTTTGGAGCTGATCAAGTTGTAAATTTTCCGCCTTAGGTTTTCAGCGCCTCCTAGTTACAGCCTAACACCTATTGAGAGAGAGCGAGACTCCACAAAGATCCCACGGCGCCAAACCCGAACGATCCCATCCAAAATCCCTAATAAAGTTTACCGATCAGGCCACTCAAACCCCTTCGGATTCATCCCACCGAGACAGGAGCTGCCACCTTTCTGAGAAAAGGAGTTCAAATGAGCAATTCGGCATCACCCCCGTCCCGCCTCGTCTGCGAGGCAGCGTCTGGTGATTCACTGTTTACTATTACTTTTCCCCGTCTCGTAGGCCACTTTCCTCAAGGTATCTCAGGAATGATGCAAATGGTGGAAGCCTCCCAGTTCGATTAATAACAGATATAAGAACAGCGACCGCGCTGGCGGTGGTGACAGCGCAGACCCACGGTCCACAGCCTGATTCGCTCTCCGTCGGTTTTATCTCCTACAATAACTTTTTAAATATCTGTCCTGCAGGAAGATAATTTCTTCTGCACAGAACTGACGTTCAGTCGTTAAGTATGGGGGCTGTAAGGGAGCCCTAACGGGGCGAGGAGTGGTTTTGGAAAACACCCCCACCCCCACCCGCTATTTAGCGTTACCAGCCTTTACCTCGCGTGTTGACACTTGCCTCGGAGAAGAAAAAAAATGATAAAAAAAACCACGCAGAACGCCTCACAGCCCTGAAAAGATCAAAGGCCCGTATTTGATTTTATGGCACTTGCACTTTGGATGCATCACAATTGTTTTGATGGGTTAATGACAGAGTGACACGGAGGCTAACTCCGGATGGCGTGATGATATTCCCGCTGAAACGAGACCCGGGGAGCCTTTTCCACGGCACCGACGGCGGATCAGCCTCAGCCCGCGGATCTGCCCCCCCCAGGTGCGCGCCTGCGGGGCCTGAGGCAATTCGCCAGGTGGTTTAGGACACGCGTGGGCGTGAGAGAGCTCCCCCCC
>NW_008825323.1:2634515-2635493 GCF_000699105.1 Pygoscelis adeliae | reverse complement strand
CTGGCCGTTCACCTCCAGGACTCGCCATCCCTGCTCCTGCCTGCCGGGGGAAATATGAAGGCACAAAAGAATCTACGAATAAAAAGCCTTCCTGGCGTTATCGTGAGGAGCAATGGCGCAATCGGGGTGCGGGGTGAGCGCGCCCACAGAGCCAAGGCGATTCCTCAAGGCACCAAGGGGAACCAGGCAGGATGATTTACATGTTACCTGATAGCAGCAAGCGGTGCCTTGGGTGAAACCTAGAAACAGAAAATGTCCTTATCTACAAACAAACAAACAGGCGAACAAACTTTGCCGGGTGTTTAGATCCTCCTCTTAGAGCGAGCAAAACAAAGGCAGGGTGTATTAAATGACCGCTGCGGCTCCCGTCCCGTCAAGGGTCACCTTTTATTTCTGAGACTTGCAGGGATCCCGGGGACAAAAAAAAAAAAAAAAAAAAGGAAAGGGGAAAAAAAAAAAAGAAAGAAAGGAAAAAAGCGTTCCTACGTCGTGTTCGCATTATTTCTGCAAAAACAAACCAGGGCGCCGGTGGTGTGCGGGCACCGGAGCGGTCCCGCAAGCACTTCTGAGGCGCTGACACTGCAGAGGAGTCATCGCAAACACCTCGCCCGAAACGTCGCCCCAGCCTTTGGAAGAAAAAGACTAACACCAGTGCACGTCTATGTGTTAAAATATCTTTATTGCCAAGTCCTTTTAAATTTTTACTCGATTATTCCAAAATTTTCAATCACGTGAAGATATTTCCTAACAGAAAACCATGCCGTTTTCTCTTCTGCGATATTGCTTTTGTTCTTTGGGGGTCTTAATAACTTATTGATTCATGTTGTGTCTACATCAGCGTGATAAAATGTTACTGCAAGTCTCTTGCGTCTGTCTTTCTTTCTTTCTCTCTCTCTCTTTTTCTTTCTTTCTTTCTTTCTTTCTTTCTTTCTTTCTTTCTTTCTTTCTTTCTTTCTTTCTTTCTTTCTTTCTCTTTCT
>NW_008825323.1:2632134-2633627 GCF_000699105.1 Pygoscelis adeliae | reverse complement strand
GGTGGGCAGGGAGGCGGGGGGCTTGCACCCCGGGCCGGGGTCGGCGTCCCGGGTGTCCTGCCGCACCTCGCCGCCGAGGTTTGCTTAAACCTGAAACCCTCTCCGAGATAGGGAGCCCAGCTGTTTAATTTAACATTGATTTATTGCTTTTAAAAGTAAATTTACACACATGCCAACAGCACTCCGTTTTGTTTCCCCAGACCCAGAGATTTATTTTCTACTTAGCGCTTGTCTGACAAAACAATGTCCTCTAACTTTATTACGCATCGATGAGGAAATCTGTCTTATTTTTGGTTGGATTTATCGCTCTGCTACTTGTGGAGACTTTTTGTGATACAGCAAAAGCTTAGGTCAGAAAAGACACACAAAATGAAAGCCAGGCACAGAGGCGAACACCAATAAAGGTAGCAGGAGAGAGCTGGTGCTGTTACCGCCCCTGCTAGAGTCCATCTGCAGCCAGGAGCACAATTAGAGAAGGGGGAAATCATTTTAACTTGGCGCATGCAGGTAGTTTGTGGGTTTTTTTATGGTGATGACTGGCTCTTCCTTCATTTGCAGGAGTAAGAGGTCTCTAGTATCTCATGGCTCTGTGCAAAGACAGTCCGTGAAACGTATCTATAATTACTGAAGGGAAGAAATACAGGGTTATCCATACCGTGCTGCCTTACCTCTGCGCAGTAAACTCCCAATTACCAAATCTATCTGATGGCTGAACTCAGGGGAATTAGAATGTACTTTGAAGCAGCTTTTACGGTACATTTCATCTACGTTTTGGTTTTCTTTAGTTCTCATTAAAAGGCCACTTTCTTCTTTTCACTGATACACTGTCTTTGTGTCCTTCATTTCACACTCTCGGAAAAAAAAAAGTTCTCACATCTTGGGGGGGGGGCAAAAATAATAATAATAATTTTTTTTTTTAAACTGTGAGCTGGATTTCTTATTCTTCCCCCTTTTTTCCCACCCTTGGTGCAAATCTTTTATTTTAGAGCAGGGGTTGCTCACACTAACGAAAGGTCCTTCAATAAGAGTGCAGACGGAGAGACACTCCGGCGGTATTGAGAAGGTAAAATAAGAGATGGACACAGTGTGAATAAATCTCTCCCCCCCCTCTCTCTCTCTCCTTTTTTCCCCCCCTTTTGTGTGTGTGTCTGTGTGTGTGTGTGTGTCTGTGTGTCTGTGTGTGTGTGTGTTTCGGGCTCGGTCTCACAAACTGATTTCTCAGAGAGGCATCTAATAATCACTTTAGAGATGTTCAAATGAGGACATTCGCTCTTTTCCAGCAAGAAGTAAAGATGTGACAGGTTTTGTTATCGGGGTTATAGCGAGAGCTTTGTAAGATATTCCCTTTCTTTCCCCATAAATACACCATCTTTAAATAAAGACCCCCTGTCTTAAAGCGTGACTCTCCCCGCTGGCTCTGTCCACTTTCTGTCCGGTGCGTCCACATAAATCCAAACTTCATGTCACTTAACATATTTTAATGATTTTTACCA
>NW_008825323.1:2629889-2631616 GCF_000699105.1 Pygoscelis adeliae | reverse complement strand
GGGGCTGGGATTTGGTGTGCCCCCCATCATGCCCCGGCCCCACGCCGGGGCCGCCCCACGCGGGCTAAGCCCCGAGGTGCAGCTGCAGCCCCGGGGGTGCGTGTGTCCCCCCCCCGGGCCCCCCAGCGTGGGTCAGCCCCGGCTGAGGGTCGCCTTATGGTGTGTCTGTGTGTGTGTCCCCCCACGACTCGGTAGGTTTTGGCATCTCAATTCTGGCAGGGTCAGGCGAGGGGAGCACCTCGGAGCCCCTTTCTGGGGGGAAGCATCAGAGGGTCGTTTTGGGTGCAGAGAACATCTGCAAACCGTTCCGGCGGCTCCTCCGGGAAAGGGCCTGGCCTTTTATTGCAGAAATGGTAAAAAGGCACGGGTGGTTGTAGACCCCGATCCCCCCTCCCCAAACAAAGGACAAAGCTTGATGAAATAGCCCGGGTGTGAGCAGCGCCGGGAAGCATCGCCTCGGTCCCCGGGACAAAGGTGGGAGCGGAGGAAGGAGAACGAGGAGGGAGCTGCATCGCACCTCCCGGGCATCTGGTCTGAAGGGAAGAGGGGAGGACGTGTTGAGGACGCAGGTAAATAAAATCTGAGTTGGAGCGGTATTAAACACAGCATCCGAGGCCATGCCTGTGCACGGTTCCGCCTTGATATGCAATTAAATTACAGCAAATTCCTCTTTAAATAATATCGTTGGGAATCCTTCTTTAAGATTCAAGGATGTCTGAGGTTAAGTAGCTTTTAAAACGTCAGTTCTAAATGGCTTATGCAATGAATAGCTACCTTCAAATCCTAAAACCATTATAAATATGCTATACATATGGATGCCAGTTTATCTCTACATATTTCTTTTTAAAATGAGGGAAGCATTCATAAAAAGCTACTTGCAACACTTTATTTTAGGAAAGCAGATGTTAATTTTTTTCACATATCATTTTATGACCAAGTACATGTGTAACATTGGAAAGCATCCAGAGCGCCTCTATTATTTGCTAAATGACTGTTAGTTGAGGCACATTATTCTCGGCATAACCAAGGTATAGGTTATATCAATAAAATAAACATCTGTGATTTTAGCAGGAGAGGAAAAAAAAAATTTTTTTTTAAGAGTTCCCATAAAAGTGGGGAAAGCGTTTGGGTAGGGAGAACACACCTGCAAAGGAGTAACTTGGCTATTTACAGAGCCACGCCGAAACCAGGCTCTCCCCTGTACAGTAAAAAAGGGATTCGCAGAACTCCACGAGAAAAACGCGATCCCGGCTGCGGCTTTCTGCACGGCGTGCTAACATATTCCCGGGCGCTGGATTAAAAGCCCTGCGATGTTTTCTGGGCAAGGATCGCTCTCTCCCTCTCCTTAACAGCAGAGCGTTTAGCTCCCAGGAATGTATTAGCCACAGTTTCCTCCTGTCAGTGCTTAAGAATTCCCAGAGACTTCAAGGGGCTGGGTTTTTCCCTCTCCGCGGCAAAATATCTGCGAGAGATGTTCGTGTTTGCGAGGAGTTTTACGAGGGGCTTGAGTACATAAGAGGAGCGAGGCACAACGCATTGGCATAGTAATTAACCGTATGCAATATTTATCGCCCTGTGATGTTTGTTATCGGGCAGGCGAGCGCACTCAATTGAGGTTTAACAAATAGGAGCGTTATTGATCAAATATAATGAATAAATATGCGTATGTATTATTTATCTGTGCACACATGTATACGCGCGGGCGGGAGCGCCTCATGACTGAGGAT
>NW_008825323.1:2629145-2629730 GCF_000699105.1 Pygoscelis adeliae | reverse complement strand
GAGAAGGGGGGGGGGGGTTTAGCACAAAACGCTGCAAATATGAAAAAATCGGTCACCAATAAAATTGGTCTCAGCATGGAGTGTAATTGTAACAAAATGCTGCTGAGTGAAAACCGAGGGGCTCGCTGGCTGGGGCAGCCTCGTCGCGAACCATCTGGTGCGTAGTAAAAGCGGTGCTGTAAATATTGCTGAAAACTAATGCCTTATCAGCTCCTATAGGCGCAGGGGCCTGCGAGCTGCCCATATGTTGGGGTACGTAGACGGCGTGGCACAGGGAGGGGAAGGTGTCGCGTCGGCCGGGAGCTCCTCGGGCATGGCTTTGCATAAGCCTGATGGAAGTTTGTCCCGACAGAGAGGGGGAAGGAGGGAGGGGAGGGAGGGGAGGGAGAGGGAAGGCCCCTCTCCCCGTCCCGCTCGCTCTGACGACGATAGGGTATGCGACTGCTGACGTCACTTCACATCAGGGCCGGGGAGCAAACGTGACCCAGGCGGGAGCTCATCTGTTTCTCATCACTTGGGAAGTTTCTCTCGCTCCCCTCCCTCCTTCCTTCCCTCTCCCTTTCTCCTTATTTTTTTTTCCTTCCC
>NW_008825323.1:2624958-2628599 GCF_000699105.1 Pygoscelis adeliae | reverse complement strand
GCCCCCGGGCCTGCCACAGAGGCTCGTCTCGATAAACCTGCTGCTAATGACGGCCCAGTGCGACCAGCACAGAAATAAAAACTCTCTCGCTCTCTGCTTTTCCACCCCCCACACCCCCTTTTTTTTTTTTCTTTCCCTTTTTTTTTTTTTCTTCCCCCCCCTCCAGGCTGCATTCCCCTCTGACCGCTGCCGCCTTTAATTATGGGAGCTATATTTCTTCCCTGGGAGTCATTCGTGGGGATTTTTTAGGTAGAAAAGCGTTTCAGCGGAGTTATTTTTGAGCCGGGACCAGTGCCCTATATCCAGAGGCTTTGAGTGAAGTGCAGATTGAGACATATCGGGTTCCCTATAAAAGGATCATTTCTTGTGGGAGGTTGGACACGAAGTTTGGACTCGTGACTTGCATTCCTGAGAGACATGCATATTTTAAAACAACAAAGCAAGCTCGGAAGAAGGCTTAGAGGAGGGGAGAGGGAGGGGAAAAAAAAGAAAAAACTTGGAAAGAAGTTACTAAGTGACAAACATCTGTCAACATGGACCAATTTGTATGGCTCTCTGGGGAAAGGGGAAAAAAAAAAAAAGTACCTGACTAGTTTTATTTACCACTTCAGGGAGCTGCGGCTACTTTTCTGGAAGTTTGTGTGGCTCTTCAGCCGCTCAGAAATGCAGTTTGGCTCAAACCCGGGAGTTTAAAGCGCTTTTCTGGCCTGCGGATTTAAGTCCCAACTCCTCCTTTGCCGGCTCTTCGCGTGGAGCAGGTTCAGCGCTTCAAAGCGTATCTCACCCCCCGAAAAATAACCCCGCCTCGGGGGGGGAAAGGCGAAAGGGGAGCGCACAGGGGGACTCGTGTGTCTGCCGAAGGGTGCCACCGGCACACCCGATCCCGCAGCGCAAATGAGCATTTCTGGAAAAGTGAAGAAACGCGGTGGGAAAGGGCGGCCCCCGGCTTGCTGTGAACCCCGGGGAGCGTGGGGATGCTCGGGGCCGTGGGCAGCGCTCCCCACTTCCACGACCAAAGGGGAAGGTGGTGGTGGGGAGAAGATACAAAAAAATCTCATCACATCAGCTGTAATCTGCTTAGCTATCTAACACCTGACAAGATGTGATTTTTATCCCATCTCATTTATCAGCACTCACGTGTTCTGAAGACACTGGCTTTCACTTGCTTCTTTTTGAATTGTCCCTCATGCATGAAATATTCTCTTTAGTCTGCTTTGGAGTCACTTCTCTCCTCCATCTGGCCCTTGTGTAGAGGCTGCTGGCTTGGAGGAGCTGAACTGAGACCATATCTGCTGATCGGTTGTGGGAAAGTCTGCGGGAGTGACTGCAGAGGGAGATCTGAGCTGGTGAGAAGCCACGTGTCACATGCAACGGATAATACCTGTGACACCGTAGAGATCCATGGCAATAAGCAAGTGATGCCCATTGCTTCTCTGATCTCTCCTCTTTAGTTGATGTGCTTTACTTAGGCTTATGATACATTTGCCTGGTACTATAAAATCTCCTGAGAGAGCAGTTTTGGGAACACTGGAAGCTGTATGGCCTTATAATGTGTCACTGCATGAAGCTAATACATCATCACTAGGGCAACACTGAGCAAAGATGTTTCCCAAGGACTGTAATATGTCTTGACTAGAAACCATGTGCTCAGTCTATCCAATATCTAGGACAAGAAGGACCTCGTCTGTGTTTGGACCTCAAATGGCTTCTGCTTTACATGTGCAGATTACTACCTACATGAGACACCTACAACACTGTGTTGCAAGAATTTGTGTTTTCCAACTCTGCGGTGGAAAACCTGCTCTGAATGTATTTGACAACTAAATATCATCCAGTCTTTGGGGACTATCAGATACTCACTGTTTGCATATTGTTTGGACAGTATGCTACATAACAGACTAAAAAAGTTACTAATATTCAATAGAATCCACAAGGCAGGGCAGATGGATTTTTAAAGGGGTTGGACTGTACATATGTGCGTCTGTTTCTGCTGTCAGTAACTGTTTTATTTATGTCACTTATTGAGTGGCCTCTGATAAGATATCTACCGACTAGCATTCATCCAGGTTGTGGGTTTTTTTTTGTCTGGAGTGGCATGTTTTTGTCAAAAGATGTAAACCAAAACACTTTCCCAGCCAACCAAAATAAATTGGAAGGCTGCCCTAATGACTCCACTGGGACCTAGTCCCCTAAAACAAGGCTGCTCTTTGCTATCCTGTATATTTCTCAAAAAAAAAAAAGGGGGGGGGGGGGGGGGGGGGGGGGGGGGAAACCCCAAACCACTGTCAGCAGACAGGCCTTGGGAGAAAGGGAGAGGGAGGGAGAGAGGGGCAGGAGCTGTGACAAGGGGGTCACCTTGGGCAGTGGTCGCCTTTCCCGTCTCTGCAGCTTCAGCCTTACTGCCCGGCTATTTTGCGCTGAAGGTGATCGGAGGGGAGAAGGGGTAGGCGCTGAAATATTTAAGGGAGCATTTAAACCCGGAGCCTTCCATGAATGAAGAAGGAGATGGGGGGTTGGGGGGGTGGGGGGAAAAAAAAAGTTGGAAAATGGATTCGCTGACAAGTAAGGATAATAAATGAGAGGCGCTTTCAGATAGATATCTCAGACGTGAAATTGCACCCAGCTGGTTGTGTAAGCAAACAAATAGTTTCATGTTAGGGACTCTCGACTTGTGGCTTGATGAATAGAACACGACAGAGGTAAATGGCTCTTTAACTCATTTAGGAATAAAACTCTTTGGCTTCCTAAGTAAAAGACCTGGTGACGCCATGGATCCTGAGCAAGCGCTTTAACAAGAGTTTTATTAGTTTCCACTTGTGTTCTCGGATCTCCCCCCTCGCTCACCTCCTCCCTTACTCCTCTGCTTTTGTCCCTTTTTTTTTTTTTTCCCTTTTTCTTTCTTTCCCCCCTTCCCTCCTTCTCTCTTTTTTAAAAATATTTTCCCCTCGAAAACGCCTTCTCGTAGGAGGGATCCCCCACGTCACCGGCGCCGGGAAACCCGGCAGGTTTGCGAGGTACCCGGGCAAGTCGGACGAGGGGTCTGCCCACGGCAGCCGAGAGTTGTGGCTTTCGAAATGTATTTGTTTGTCATTCTTCTTGCGCTCCGGAATCACTGCGGAACACTCATCCTCAGCCGCTCTGACCCACTGGGGATTAAAAAGGCGAGGGTGTCTAAGAAAAAATAAATCTCACGTCAAAGTCGGTGACTGTGAAGCCAATTAGAAAGGGAGCCTTTTAAAACAAATATATAGGCACGTTTCGTGGAGGTCACGCCGTTTCTGAAATTAGCCCCAAGATGTAAAGAAACGGGAAGGAAAGTGGGGAAGGGCGAGGGGACCGGCTCCTGCCTCTCCCAGTAAAGCAGAGGGCAGACAGGATGGAGACAGGGGTCTAAAAAGAAAAAAAAAAAAAAAAAAAAAAAAGGAAAAGGGGGAAAAAACCCCAAACTCGCTATTCCAGGACTTAAAAACTAACCCTTTGAATAGTCAAAATGCCCCATGAAACCGGAGGAAGCACGTCGACAGTGTCTGTAATAGCCGTGCACACGCGTTCGCGGACATTGCCTATGAATGGCTGCGCACCCGGACACTGCTGGTGGGGCGGCCCCCCACCCCCCACCTCGGCTCCCACCCTCCGTCCCT
>NW_008825323.1:2623246-2623899 GCF_000699105.1 Pygoscelis adeliae | reverse complement strand
GGATGCCCTGCGGACAACCGCCCCCTCCGAGGAGCCTGGGGGGCCGCGGAGCCCCCCGGGGGCAGCGCCCGGGCCCCCGGCGACAACAAGGCAGGAGAAATGTAGCTGGAGTTGGTTTTAAAGCAGTATATTGTAGGTTACGAACAAGTCAGCAGAAGCTTGCGGAGGGACCCCGGCCCCTCTCCACATTCACATATTATCATCATTTTTTTTTTTCCTGTTTTTTTTTTCCTTGTTTTTTGTTTTTTGTTTTTTTTTTTCATCAAATAGCGCTCGGTGACGCGATCATACAATATTTTTAGCCGCCGTATGAATGCCCGAGAGGCTGGAGCGTGGCGAAGGAAAACATCCACCGACACAACGCAGGCTGGGTAGTTAACACTTCAGAACACGATACCGTCTTATAAGCAAAGTTTAATAAGGGATTGAAACACTTCTTTCTAGGCACATACATGGAAATAAGTGCATCTCGTACACCTCCTCTACACCTGCAAGTTTCTTGGCAATCGGTGGGTTATTATTATTCATAAATATGAAAATTAATTGAAAAATACGTTTCTGACCTACGAAAAAGTTTATCTGTTTTCATCAGTGGGATAACACTGTAATGAATATATTTACATCTCATTGGAAGAAACCGAGACCTGTCTTTC
>NW_008825323.1:2620667-2623235 GCF_000699105.1 Pygoscelis adeliae | reverse complement strand
TCTTCCGATATCCCCATTTGTTTGGTTTTATTTTTTTTGTTGTTTTTTTTTTGCTGTTTTGTTTGTTTTTTGGTTTTTTTGTGGTTTTTGTGTTTTTTTTGTTTTGTTTTGTTTTGTTTTGTTTGTTTGTTTCTGTTTTTAACTGCTGATCCAGCTGGGTCCCCAGTCACCCCATCCCACCAAAAAGCGATGCTGAAGAGCTGCTTTCAGCACCTCCCGGGGCTGAGCATCCCTGCTCGCTCCCCGCTGGCAGCCTGGAGGGGCTGCTGGACCCCCTCTGCCCGGGGAAGGCGACCAGGGCCAGGAACAAAGCTGTCGCCTATGCAGCGTCCATGCCAGTGAGGAAAGGGAGGCGCCTATGCAGCGTCCATGCGAGCGAGGAAAGGGAGGGTGTCTGTCTGTCTGTCTGTCTGTCTAATTCCCGTCCTTGTGTGCCCAGGTCTGAAATCACCCGGTCCCCCCCCCCCAGCACCTATGAATACAGGCCGCTTCTCCGTCCTGAAACGGGCTCTACCCCCATAGAGGATCTGCCCGCAATGTTGATTATCCAGCTATAAGTGTCTACTGTATAGAGCTGCTCTCGCCTCGGATCTGCTGCGCCTAGAATATTAAAAACCCCAAGCGGGTTGGATTGAAGGATCTTGTTAATGCAAAAAAAAAAAAAAAAAAAGAGAGAGAGAGAGGGAGAGAGAAGGAGAGTATGGAGGACAGCAAATTAAAAGGAAAACATTGCCCATGACTCCACAAACTGAAAAGCCTGCCTCATCCAGGCTCGTTTGGAGGGCACGGGAGGTGTCTGCGTGAAGGGGGGGGATGTTATTTTTAAAGATCCAGCTTTATTAATACGTTAAGAAAGAGCTCCCTTGGTAGTATGTGTTCTTACAGCTCTGTCTCAGATCCTATAAAACATTAATGCACTGAAAGCTGTTACAGAGATCTGCACCACCAGCTAGAAGCATTGTGAAGCCTTTACCTTCAAAGGAGCTCCATTACAGAAACGATTTTTAATTTTCTTTGCAAAAGAGGTGAGCCGAAACGAAGCGGGGCTTTTGGCATGGAGCTCGGGCCCCTGCGGTGGGTGGCCATGGTGTGGGGGGCCACGGCCCGTGTTTTGTGCGTGGCCGTGGCACACGAGCACGCACGAAATGCGCTGGCTCGCCACCCAACGAGCACGCATCCAGTCGGATTTCTATATTAATGGGCTGGGAATACCCTCCACGCGCAGCGACTGGAGTCAGGAGAAAGAGCGAGAGGGATGTTTCGGCTGACAGCAAGCGCAAGGTGTGCACACCGGAGCGCACGCTGGAGTCTGCGAGTCCTTGGGGTGGAAAAGAAGAGAAAAGAAGAAAAAAAAAAACAAAAACCAAACAAAAAAGCAACCCACCCCCAGCCCCCAAAAGCAGAAAGCCACCATGCCCGCGACAAGCAGGGGCCATGGCTGCAGTATGCCTCCCGCCTGCACGCGCAGCGATGGTGGCATACGGCGACTTCAATCCATGCCCATGGTGTCTAAGAGCAGGCGGCAAGGTGTGAACTCAGCAGATGCTCCAGCTGATGGGAAAAGGTGTTTCGAAAGAGGGCAGGCCAGCGTGACGGGCCCGTCGGCCCCGGGGTGGAGCGTCTGCCCTGCGGTCCCAGCAAGGCGAGGTCACCTACGGCATGGCACCGCGCCTCCCGCTCCCTCTTCCTAGGCCTCGACAGCTCAGCCCTAAGCTCACAGAGTCAAGTCAGTTTTGGAACATCACGTGGTTTACACAACTTGGTTACCCCTCACAAGTATTTTTTAAGTTCTCCCTTTTAACACCAGTACAGGAGTTAAAAATCCAGGGAGGTTTTTTTTTTTGTTGGTTTTTTTTTTTGTTTTTTTTTTTGTGAACTGTTGGCATGTTTCAAGCAACAAGACTCATGGGTTGTGGGGTGATAAGTTGATTTTTTTTGCTAAATTCTTTTATTTTTGTTTAAATTCTCACTTCAATTTTAATTCTTGAAGAACAGCTTCGACAACATATATCGCACTCATTATAAGAAGCAAAGGGTTATATCAAAAATTATTAGTATAGAATCACAGGAAACCTGGTTTGGAACCAGAAAAAAATACAAAACAGATATAGATACATAGACACAGGACAATTTTTTTTATAATTATTTGGAAAATGTTATTTTCCCCTAATTCTCGTTTCTTTTTTTTTTTCCTTTATGCGCATACGATGTCTTAAGTTTTACAAAAAATGAAAATAAAGACTAATATTTTACAAAATGAGTAACAATGCTCGTGGTAAGTGTTTGCGCGTGGAATCTTTTTGTTGGTTTGCTTGTTTGTTTTTCATTCTACACAAGGTTCAGTTCAGTTTCAACGCGTTTTGTTTTGTTTGTTACTGTACAGCATATATCAACAACAGTCCACAATAAATCCTGGAAGATCCAGTATCCCCTTCAGGTTTGATTAATATCCCCTCAATACTCATATTTTTTTGTTTTTTTGTGTTTTTTAAATTTTTTTTTGCTTTTTTCTCTCTTTTGTTATTATCATCATCATCATCATCATCATTATTATTATTATTATTATCA
>NW_008825323.1:2618047-2619323 GCF_000699105.1 Pygoscelis adeliae | reverse complement strand
GCGGCGGGGCTAGCCTGGCCTAATGGTGGCGTGGGAGGCTCCCCCCCCCCATAGGTCCCCGTGGGCACGTCTACGGCCAGAAACATACCCCTGGCACCTTGCAGAACGGTGCGACCCGGGCAAACGCACGCTAATCCGAGAGCAGAAACCCTTGATATCCGCGCGTTTGCACCTATACACCTTATTCTGCGCGCACGTGTGTGTGCGTAGAGGCACGGCAGAGGGGTATAGGTGCATCGGTGCGTTTGCACGCCCGATCCCTGTGAGCGCATCGCCCAAAACGGGGGATAATAGTGCGCCGGCTGCTCGTTGAGCAGAAAGCCCTTGGCTGGAATCTAGCATTGCCTCTCCTCTCATATATAAACCATATAGGCGGGGGGGGGGGGGGGGGGGTTAAAAAAAAAATTTTAAAAAAAAAAACAACCCAAAACACAAAACCACATCGGGATCAGAGGGAGGCAGTCAGCTGGCAGTGCGGTTTAACGCAGATCAAAGCCAGACTTTGCTAATATATAGATCCATATATGAATTAATGCATGTTAATGGCCCCCAAAAGGACATTACAAAACTGTGAATGTAGAATTATGACCCTGCAAAGACACAACAAATTATTCAAAGCCATTAAAAAAAAAAAAAAAAAGAAAAAAAAAATCTGTCGCAACTGCATTTTTGAAGTTTAAGTCTTCCCATATCAAGAACTGGCTTTACAAAGATTTCTGAACACCTTCATCTACAACACCATGGCCTCGAGCAAAAATACAAATAAAACAAGCCATAATTCAGGAACTTCTGAGGAGGAGAACCTTTGACCTGAGCTGCGGACTTGGCATCCCTCAGATATACAATTATCTGAGCCAGGCTGCTCCGCTAATCCATACTGTACCTTCAACGCAACGATATTTTGCAACATCTAAAGCACCCGGTTGCAACGTATATATCTATCAAAAGCCCGGGCCTGTTCTTGTTTGCAATATATATCAAAAACACAGGCCTGTTCATATGTTGATTGCCACAAATCACACTCCATATTTACATATATCTTGCTATTTTACATGCATTATCTGCCCATTATGCATTAGGATCCTATTCAACTTCCAAACAATGCGATATGAAAGGGTCTTACTGACGCCCTAGCAGGGCTTTTTTTTTCTTTATGCCCCATATGTCGCACCCTTAAGGTTAGTAAAATATTTATCGGGTATTTACGATAAGTGCACCTACACCTGCAGGTCGCTGGACAACGTGGAGGGGGAAGCCGCTCGCTAGAAGGGAGGCA
>NW_008825323.1:2613402-2613761 GCF_000699105.1 Pygoscelis adeliae | reverse complement strand
CACGTAGCGGCCCCCCCCCCCCCCTCCCCCGCCCAGCAAAGTTCTCCCTGCTAAAAGGAAGAGAAAGATTAAATATTATCGAGGGAAGGGGGGAAATGAAACAAAAAGGTCCGAACTTACAATAGCCAAACATTCGTGGAAAAAAAAAGGGGACGGTGTAATTAATATCTTTGGTGCGCTGTTGCCACTGCAAAAGCCTGCAGTCAGCCTTGCACAGTGAATGCACAAGCTCGCAACTGCAAAAACACTGGATTCATTAACCATCTCCACACAGAGCGTAAGCATGCCTCGAGTCCCGAAAGCTGACCAAAGTTGTTTTTTTTTTTTTTCTCCCCCCCCCCCTTCCCCTCCCCCCCCCC
>NW_008825323.1:2612211-2613375 GCF_000699105.1 Pygoscelis adeliae | reverse complement strand
AGCGCTCCTCAGGCTTGCTCCCTGCACACACACGCACCCCCACGCACACGCTCGCCGGCACACACACGCACAGGCAGGTCACTCATCTTTCCGGCGTGCCACATTTTCCCAACTTTCTCTTTTCTCCCCCACCGAGCCCTCCTCGCCTCCCGGGCCGGACCTCTCTCCTGCTGCCCTCCAGCCCACCTCTCCCTCTTCAATCTGCTTGTAAACTTGGCAGTTATTTTTCAATTAACTGCGAGCACAATTCTAACTCGGTTGTTTTTTTTTTCTTCCTCCTCCTTCCTTCTTTTTTTTCCTTCCCCCCCCCTCCCCTTCTCTCCCAGACGCCTACCAACAGCCCCTGAAGCTACCAATGAAGTCGTCATATTTGCGAGCTCTTTCAGATCTGGAGCAGCTTCATTCCTTTTCTTGTGGCATATAAAATATAATTTTAAAACCAATTAAGGCAGTAGTAATCCCCGCTCCGCAAAATTGACTGTTTCGCTGATGTGACTCTAAGACATCTTTAACGACAGTCACGGGGTAAACTTTAACTGTAAACCGAGAAAATACGTTTCGAGGAGAAAGGAGGGCAGGGAATCTTCCTGCGCGAGAACGAGCCTGAACGCAAGGAAAACCACGGCGACTCTTGGAAAGGAGGAGGGGGGAGAAAAAAAAAAAAAAGAAATTAAAAAAAAAAATAAATAGCAGAGCAGTTGGAAACGGTGAGGAGCCCGCTGCCAGATGCAGGCTGCAGATTCTGCTAAAATGAGAAGGACCGGTAAATAGGTTATAAATCGCGATTTGTATGCAGGCTTTAAGGAGAGGGCAGAGTTTGATGAAGAAATAAAATGAGCAGCGTGCTAAAAAAAAAAAAAAAAAGGAAGAAGAAATGACAGAAGTACAGAAACCCGGTTCAGTCACAAACTTTCCCTTGAACGCATGGAGTGAAAACAAGGCCAAATCTCGCACAGAAGCACACTCCGGGCCACCGGGAAGCACAGGGAAGCGGAGATACAGTAGCACATTTCCCCCTCTTTTTTTCCCCTTTCCTCTTTTTTCGCCCCCTTTCCTCTTTTCTTCCCTACTTACACGTCTTTCACCATTCTTTCGGGAAAAACGAGGCTCGGAAATGGATCTACCGAGAAGTGTTGCGGGTTTAAAAAGAAACGATGGGGCGGA
>NW_008825323.1:2606849-2608538 GCF_000699105.1 Pygoscelis adeliae | reverse complement strand
TATTAGAAATTTTAAATTCAAAGTAAATCCCACTATCTCTCTGTTTACCAAGGTTAACTTATGCCTCCTCTCCAGGAGTACACCATCTGAACAACCTGGTGTTAAACAGGAGAAACTGTTAGTACCTTAAATTACAACAGCATTTCAACATCCCTTCAAATTATTATAAGAAGTTTTAAATCTAATCCCCTGGCAATGCTTTTGCAATCATCTCACCAATTATGCTCAGGGTTTGGTGATGTCATGTTGCAGAAGCAGTGCTGGACTAAGTGAATGAAGTGGATGAAGTGGATGAAGTTTTTTTCTTGATGGTATAATGTAGCTTCTTTGTCTGTCTTCTTACTGCTATTTAAGTCCTTGAAAGATTCGGATGAACATGGCTGAGGTGAGAAGAGTGAGGTGGTTTCTCAATTCACAGGCATTTTTCTCTTCTTCCATCGTGTCAATGGAAGTGGAGGATAAACCTGTTTGGGGGTTTAGCAGTAATCAAATATCAATCCCTTCCCTAGGACACCTTCATGAGATGGTTGGGGTACATCCTAACGGGCTGAGGATGAGCTCTGCCAAAGCACATGCAGTATGGCTGTAAGTCTTCTTCAGCTTCATTATGCTATTTGCCTTTGTAGCAGGAGACATCGATAGCAACTTTATAATTAAGTTTTTAATTCTTTCTCAGTTAATTTTTTTACTACACCCCTTTAGGTCCATCAGGATTTAAAAGGAGTGAAAATTACTTCAAAGTAATCCAGACACTTGTTTTCCACATCCCTTGCCCCCCCTCTTTTTTTTTTTTTAAATCTTTTTTTCCTTTCCCTTCTTTATTTTTAATAGAAAACATCGCTGGAGAGAAGAACCCCCTTCTTTCCAAATCCTGTCCCTCCTTCCTCACAAGCCTGCCTTCCCGGAAACCTCCCCCTTCTGCCAGAGGTCCGAGATTCGCTTTGGGTCGAAAGACTGCGTGTGACAGAGAAAAAACAAACTGTAAAAAAAACCCCAAAAACCAAACTAACCGACCCCCCCCCAGCTCGACACCCTACCCTCTTCTTGGGTCCCATAAAAGTTTATACTCAGATTGGAAGCCGGGGGAAAGACCTGCGGGGGGAAAGGGGATGAAATCTATGACAGAAGTTTTATTGTTATTATTTTTTGTATAGAGATGCTGCTTTCATAAAAAAAAAAAGCCCTCAACTTTGATGTATCGTGATCACATTTTTTTTTTTTTTTTTTTTTTTTGCTTCTTTCCCTGTCAGCTCTGAAATCTGAGGCTGGGAGCCGGCTGGAGAGGAGAATCCTTGATCATTTCTGAGATCAGAATAAACGCTTGATTTTGTCCCGAAATAATGAAGAGATTTTCAATGAGTCCCCCGGCCAAGCCGTCTCTATTGTATATTGCATTGATAAAAAGGATGTTATTGACTATGCAACAGTAGGCTCCTTTCCTCTCTCTCCCTCTTTCCAAATAAACTCTCGGTCCTGTCTCTTGGTCAGTGAAAAGGTGAAACGAATAAGATTAAATCGGACAAAAAAAGCAAGCTCGGTGTGTGTATCATCTAGATTTTACTCCCCAGACTGTGAAGAGACAGGGAGTAAAAGAGGCAGAGCAAGGCACGGAGAGAGAGGGGGAGAGAGAGAGAGAGAGACAGAGACACAGACACAGACAGAGGCAGAAAGCCTGAGAGAAGGTGGACG
>NW_008825323.1:2602426-2604030 GCF_000699105.1 Pygoscelis adeliae | reverse complement strand
CCCCCCCCTCGGGAGGGCAATCTGCTGTCCCCGCAGCCTCCCCGGCAGCGGGGCCGCGCCGAGCCGGGGTTTGTCATTTGTTAGCGCTCAAAAGTACCGGGCTCCGGTGCCAACCCGAAAGCAGGGCGCTGAATCACAACTTTGCGCTCGCCATCCCTCCAAACAGAAACGCCTGAGCATCCGAAAGTCTGCCTTTTTCTTTTTTTTATTAACAAAAAAAAAAAGGAGAAAAAAAGGGGGAAAAAAATTAAATCTGTGAACGGAAGTAAAAAAAAAAAAAAAAAAAAAAAAAACCCAAAAGCCCAAACCCACGTCTGCGTAGGGAGGGGAGAGAAAGCACCCAAACCGAAGGCCACTCGTCTAACAGCATAAAGGAGCATGGCAATTCCCAAGCAGAGCTCCAGGAAAAGAAATTGATGACCTCCTGATGCAAACCAAACCTTCCTATATAAGGCAAATCTGGGAATCATTTTCAACACACTGGTGAATCCAGGACCAAATATTTACTTTCGGCACAAATAACGCTGCGGTGATATGAGCGCCGAAGCCAAGAGAAACAAAAGTGTACAAAAGCCATTAACACGAGGCTTTGCGTTGAAACACCTCTGACTGTATTTTAAACCCCCGGCTTCTGTTGGGGGATGAATTCGGTGTTATTTATGATTCCGAATTGGGCTGGAGCTTTTGATGAAGAGCTGACGTTTGGAAACGAGTTTGAAAGTTGTGAGATTGTCCTGACAACGCAATCGACGGCAGTATATAATCATTTCCTTAATAGTTACCTGTCAGAGATCCCATTTCTTTTACTGCGGGGATTAGTCCGTCAGGAGTAGATTCGAGCTGGACTTTCGGCAGACCTGAGATCGGCTCCAAGGCGTTTGGGTATTTAATGTCACTTTCTCCCCAGCATCCGAGATAAAACGGTGCAAAAGTGTTTTGCTGGGGAAAATGCGGCAGCGCGGCTGGTAACAACAGTAGCGATGTAATCATATTTACCTCATCAGAAGTTGATCTGAGTAATAAACCTTAGCGTTTTCACTTAAACTGTCAGGAGTAAGATATGTTTATTACAGCGTATTCTGTCTGCGTGGGGAGGACGGGGATGCGCTTTAGATAAAGTTTAAACGAAACAGAATAAACACAGCAAATCGCCCCAGCCCAACACAAAAGCTGTAAATGACTGCTATGTATTTTACCACCCGAAGGCTTTTTTCTTTTTCTTTTCTTTTTTTTTTTCTTTTTTTTTTTTTTTTATTCACACGTTTCTAGGGGTGAAGCCCGGGCATATCCAACGGTGTCGTTAATAAGGTATACAAAATTGCCTGATCCTACCAAACGGGGCTAGAGTTATATGTTTTATTGTTAACCCCTTGCACTGAATCTTCTGAAGCTGAAAGGGAAAAGGAAAGGGCTTTTGTCCGAGTTGATCCTTGGCTATTCTGGGGCTCAGGTTGGTGTGAAAGGGACGAGGAGGTCACTCGAAATCTCCTTTTATCTACTCCTATTTTCTCTCTGGATCAGCAACTTTGAATAGACACCATCTAATCGCCCGTAATGGAAAAAGGAAAAAAAAAAAAAAAAAAAGGGGGTGTGGGTTTTGGGGT
>NW_008825323.1:2599811-2600943 GCF_000699105.1 Pygoscelis adeliae | reverse complement strand
TTTTTTTCTTTTTTTTTTTTTTTTAGCAGGATCATCATTTTCCTTCCTCCCTACCGCCCTCGCTTGGCTGCGCTGGCCGGGAAAATGGGGTTTTATCACCCCGGCTCAGCAGAGTGGACACATCTTTGTGAACCGCTGAGCCCTCCAGCACCGCCAAGATGGGAGCGTGGCTCTCCTGGATGCGAAAGGAGAAAAAAACCCAGCCCCAGAGACGCCCGTCGCCTGGAAAAGTTAAGCGTGACTTGGTAAACGTTTGTAAACGCAAATAGAAATGAATAAATAAACCTCAAACCAGGTAGTTTGGGTGTAATAGTTTAGCAGGACTAATTGCAGACAATGGAGCTGAAATGACTTTTCCAATTAGCTGCTGGTTGGAGTTTAGTTGGAGGAACTGTCAGCTCTAGCGATGGGTAATTGCTTTATTGCTCACAAAACTATCATCTATTTAGAACATATGTGCTAATTACTCTGGATGGGCGTCGGAAAAGAGACCATAAATCTATTAGCACTTTAAAAAGTCTAGGGTACTTGTAAGCGACCAAACTCCCTTCCTTGGCGCGTTAAGGGCGAGATTGGCGCCCGGATGATAGTCTTTCCAGAAAATAAAAATAAAATAAACAGATTCAGCCACACATATGCCAGGGTATATTTGCGACCTCGGGTGGGGTGGGAGGGAATAGTGGTCATCTCCAAGCGAGGAAAGCCTCTTTCTATAGACCAAACTGGTGCAATAAATCACTGTCATAAAAACGATTTTACTCTTTAGCCTGCACTATTTTTTTTTTTTTTTGCAAAAAGATTAGTTTAGAAATCTTTTAATTGGATTACCCTGTAAAATTAATCTCCTTTAGGCTCGCTAAGTTTGTGTACCAAATATTTGGAATTAATTCAGTGCCACAAAAAGCATCCGGGGTGCCTTTTGTTCGAAATAGCTAAGAAGAGGGACAGGTAGGGAAGGTGGCGTTTTACCGTACGCATTCATGTCCCCTCGCAGCTCTCTGTGCGTATTCATTGCTGTGTTAAGTCGCATTGTACCGCATAAAATTGCTATTGTAAGGGAGATAAACAGTTGTTTGGGCTGTGCTACGGATCAGGGCTCCAGCGCGGGGCGAGGAGTTTAGGGGGGGGGCAA
>NW_008825323.1:2597830-2598270 GCF_000699105.1 Pygoscelis adeliae | reverse complement strand
ACCGCTGACTGGCTCCCGCCCACCCCCCGCCCCTCGGGTTTCTCCCCGCTGCGCGCAGGTAAAAGTTTCTCAGCCCCGTGCTGTAGCTAAACAGATTAATACACGTTGACAGAGTCTTTATGCCTCCTCGCACGACGGTAAATGAATCTTAAAGTCCCTTCTGAGGCAAGCGGGGAACTCTCTCTCTCTCTGTCTTTCTCTGTGTCTATCTGCGTGCGCTTTGGATGTGCCCCGTGGAAATTGTTTACAGTTTGGAAGACTCTAACCTTGATTTTCCAGCTTTGAGCTCCCTCTGGAAGCGGAAAGAGCAATTACTCCACATTACTGTACATATTTCATTGCCGTGATAGATTGTTGCAGCCGCAGCCGCCGCTATTGTCTGCCTCCCTCCCGCAGCCCCGGGGCCGGAGCCCAGGGGATGCTCCGACGCCGGGCCCGCG
>NW_008825323.1:2596812-2597667 GCF_000699105.1 Pygoscelis adeliae | reverse complement strand
AATAGACAGCTCATCGGCGGACAGGCATCTTTCTGTATTTAACGTCTAAACACGGGGTGTTTAGACCCCCGCCTAACGCGGGGCGTAGCGCGCGGCGAGCGGCGGAGACCCCCCGAAATGAACGGGGGCTGCCCTTCAGCCCAAGGCTGGGAGGGGAGGGAGGGTGAGGACAGCCACTGGGCTGAGGGACCCGAGGCAAAAAACGGGGCGGGGAGGACAGGCGAAACGACCCCGAAAGAGGGGAACAGCCAGAAACCCCGGGCAAGGCTCTTTTGGCCAGAAAGTGCCTGGGATGGTGGCTTTTAATTTAGGCTGCGCAGTGACCCTTCGGAGAGGATCCAGGGGATGCATTTGCGGCGAGTTACCAAAGGTGCAGGGTGGAGGCAGGCTGCTGTGCGACGCCGGAGCATCCCCGAATAGCATTAAACTGTGTCATGGATCAGTGTCATGATGACGTATGACACACCACAAGGGATCATGATGAGTGACTGGCATAATAGACATGGATAGTGGACCAAAGTCTCCTTGACAATTCTTAGTCATATGTCTTGGGGGGATAGTTTTACATCCGTGATCCGTTTATTTGGAGCCAATTCCGGGAGAGAGACACATGAAGCACACGACCGCATCTGTCTAAGTGGGATGAAGACGGGCTTAAATGGCACGAAGGATTGCGGGGGAGATCTGAAGAGGTCACCCGTTTAGGTGCAAAGCGCTCGGCAAAAAAGCACCTGCTATACTTAATTAAGCAGGACGCCCCTGCTTTCTCCCGCCAGCCGAGGAAAGGGACGGCTCAACTAAGCGTTACCCAGCCCGCCTCCGCGCTCCTCCCGCAGCACAACCGCTTAAGCGCCG
>NW_008825323.1:2595466-2596338 GCF_000699105.1 Pygoscelis adeliae | reverse complement strand
CCAAGCCTGTGCCCCTCTCCGCGGGTGTCCCAAGCAGGGCAAGCGGGCCCCGGTGACCTTGCTGCAGGCGATCAGCACCCCGAAACCCGCCTGGGCTGGCTGGGAGCGCTTGCCACCCCATTGGGGGTCCTGGACAGGCTTCTGCCTGGGAGAGGAGGTCCACAGGGCTCCGTCTTCGCACAGCCCCGCCAGGGACATTGATGACCCCTAAAAATATCCAGAGAGGGCATTTATCCCGCCAGGAGCAGAATGAACGGTGTTCGCCCCGAAACGGAGAGTCACAAGAGGGAAACCACCTTTCAGCCTGACACGGCAAATAAAAAGGGGAAAAAAAAAAAAAAAGAAAAAAATCTGCTGATCCAGGTGCTGTAAGAAGTTCACTAAATGTGTGAGCAGGTAACGCAGGGAATAGCGACACTGTTAACAGAAAACATCTAATTAACAATGACTTCATTTGATTGGGAGGATGAAAAAGCCTTTTTAAATCAGTCCAGATTTACTGGCCTAGGCGCAGCCAATTTATGAATATGGTGGCTGTATTGAGTCTGCCTTCTTTCAAGATGTCATCCGAGGGGTAATAGTATAGGTGAAGTCATTTAGTTACACTGTGGAAACTTTTATAGTCCCTTTCTTGGGAATTTAATTCAGTGCTTCTTCATTTTATTAGGAACAGACTGACTCCATCAACGGTGCTCTCCATGTTTAGAGGCATGACTGCTTGAAGCAATTAAGCTCCCCAATTAGCATACTTCTCCTGACCCCAGCAGCACCACCAGGTCCTCACGTTATCCATCTCTTCAAACTGGGGGAAAGCCAGAACAACACATGCCTCCCAAGTGTCCAGGGTGGCGAAACCAACACGCAAGCGGGCT
>NW_008825323.1:2581091-2594464 GCF_000699105.1 Pygoscelis adeliae | reverse complement strand
CTGTGGAAGAAAAATCTCTATAAAACGAAATAGGCAATCAACTGAAATCTATCCTCTTTAAATAAACTGATTCCTTAGTATTTTCCCAGTGTTGCTGTAAGTTGTTGTCTGTGATGTCCCCCAGGGCTCTTTCCTCTGCTCTCTGATTTGGTGTATAAAAGCAGCTCTGAATGATGGATTACTGTGTCATTGCAGCCTGCGAAGGATTAATTTGTTTCATTGATTTCTCTTTAGGCAGATTGCCAGAATTCTCTGCTTCCCACCTTTCCCCGGGACTTCCAGCAGTAATAGACAGTAATAGCCTAAGACAAATCAGCCCATTCTTGTAAAAATAGAAACACAAAATCCTGAAGTCCCAGGAAAACCGTAAAGAAGTTTTTTCCTTGTTGTGCTGTAAAACCACCGATTCTTAAAGCTACTCCATCTTTCCTCCTCTCCCCACTCCCCTTTTATAAAAAAGGTTGCAGAGTCCCGGGGGGGGGACGGGACTGCTTAGTCTCAAGAGCAATTTCAACAAGCAGTTGCATGTGAACGGTGGGCATTTGGCAGTCGCGGAGAAATGTTTTGTTCATGCTCAACAACGGGGTAGGAGTCACAGAAGGACTGAGTAAACCTCACAGCTCATTCTTTCTTAAAATCACCGGGTCGCCTATAGCTAATCTACTATTGATCCATCTGCCTGTCTGGGGTATCGAGAAGAAATGCGGTTTATGTCAGGTCCTGGAGTCACCGGTCTGATGTGGGGGTGGGTGGGACTGGGCTCTCCCGGATCAATTCGTCTGCATGCTTTCAGGATAATCTGATGGGAAAGTCAGGCCTTGAAGGGCTGTGATGTGGCGGAAAAGGGGGGCCGGGCACCCCTTCCAGTGCAGGTTGTGGGTGGGCGAGGGGAGGAGAGGAGATCCCACACTGTATGTAACCCACTGCTGCTTACTCTGCCCACAGCACTGCTCTTTTCAGACCTCCTTTACCGGCAGCAGACGTGGGCAGCTGTGTTAATCTATTTGTTTCCACAATGCAGCGCTAAAAATTGTATTGATTTAGCGTTCTCAAGTTAAACTTTAGATGTAATTAGTCCTATAGTAAAAAGTAATTTTGTCATGTGCTAATGTCTTTCCAGCTTGGGCTTGTGTAGAGCTGTGCTGTGCTGAAACAGCGCTTTTAGATAGCACCGAGGGTAGAGAAGCATGTGTATCACCTCTGTATTTGCTTTGTGATGAGAGTAGCTCAATAGACACTTCAAAGGGACGGTACATTTATCGTACTGGATAGCACAGATCCACTGCATTGCAAACCTAGGAAAATCTGAAGTTGCAACCCTATTATTTTTTTTTCCCCTGCTCTCTGGGAGGATGTTAGCCTGCTACTTCCTATTTTAATTTACTGTAATTTCAGGTCGAACCCAAATACCAGTACTTGGGTCACAGCATGATTTCCTTGTTATCATGCCAGAAAATATGCCTTGCCCTGCCTGAACAATATTCTTGTATTTACTTGCATGAGATCTCTCTGCGGTGTGTAGAGTCTAACTTTTCCCTTCTCCACCTACGATAGTTTTTGAAGGAACTGTAATAGTAGTTATAAAGAGGGTTATGTGTTTGCTCCTGGGAATCCCTAGAAATCCCTACATTGTCTGGGGAAACCCTGCGGCGTGGGTTAGCCTGCAGTAAGACAAGGGTGGCTGCCTCCAGGCACGGCAGCCGGGAAAACGCTGGTGTCCTGGGGAGTGCTGCAAGCTTCCCTTCAAAGGCTTCTCTGGTGTAACAGGGACCTCCCCTTTTCTGGCATAACACAGACTCACTCTGCCCGGCATTCCCACTCCTGATGGTTTTTCACTGTCAAGCAACTTTGAAAGGAAAGGCACAAAATGCAACAGTTCACATTTTTCCTGCTCGGATAGCCAAGCCCCAGGGAGGCTTGGCTCTGAAGGCAGGGCTTGTCTTGCTTGGGAGCAAACGCTCCCAATCCCCTCTGCCCCTTCCTCCTTTTCAGCTCACACAGGGGAATCCTTCTGCTCCTTTGCTAGGCACTAAGGAAAGTTTTGCTCTTGGTAAATAATGATAACAATATTCTTGGCTTGGAAAGTCTGAGTTAGGAGCGGACACAGATTTCCACCCCCATCCCTCCAGTTTGCAATAAAACAGGCAGAATCCATCACAGACCAAACTTAAAAAGCTTAAGTGAAGCTCACATCCTTTCATCCCTGCAGGACCGGAGAGAAACAGAGTCTGTTAGATTAGCAAACATTAACCTCTCGCATAGTTCTGGATGTAGGATTAATGTCTACTGAGGGGACAGCTGTATGACCCTCACACATACACTAACTATACATTAGGGCTGTCACTCTATCGATCGGGAGAAGTTTGTGTGAAGAAGCACTCCCCACCAGGGAGCAAAACAGACTGGAGCTGGAAAAAGCTATTTGTGCTCTGCTAAGACACACTTTTAAAAACTTGGTTCCCGTTTCTGGCATCCACAGTGCAGATGAGCTGAAATCTGCATGCTTCACCCCGAGGTTCTGCCTCATACAGACCACACACAATTTCCAGCTGTGACCCTGGGATCGGCTCATCTTTGGGCAAAACACAGACCCATGCCAATGCTGGATTTGCACATAGTAGAGCATTGCTTAGACTCTCCCCACATGAGGTTTTGAGTCCCCCTGGGATTCTCATTGGCTATGCATTAGCATATCTATTCCCATTTAGCTAATTTGGAAGAGACTCCTCTCCAAGATCTCCCTTCCTTACCCACTTACCTAAGAAAAAGAAGAAATAGGGGTGAATAATATGTTTGTCAAACTTTCTTCCCATTAAAATATGAAAACTTCATGCTATGAAAACACAGGTTGATTGTTTCCTAGGGTTTGCTGGATTAGGTACAAACACTGGGCTTGACTCTGGTCACACCCTATTTTCGTGTTAGTCTAACTCTTCTCATAACACAGGAATTCCACAGATGTAACAGCGGGTTCTGTGCATTTCTGAAAACAGACTTATTTTAGTTATATAAATGAAAATAAATGCTTATTGTTTAAGACTGTATATTAAACATTAATGGTTTCTTGGAGTCCGACTCACACAAATATTTGGATGTCAAATATTGAACTTTCCAGCCCTTGATGGGAGGAGAAATGACTGTGCCGTGGGCTCCCAAGCACCCCGCAGGAAGAAAAGAGAGAGGTGCGTCCACCAGAGCAAACTCGATCAGAGCCTGCGTGCCTCGCAGGGTGCCCTGAAGGGGACATTGACCAGCAGCGTGGCCCATGGTGGCCCGTACAGAGCCTTAAGCCAGCACCAGGTGCCTGCTGAAGGCAGTTGGATGGAGAGAAAACATGCGATGAGAGGAAACCAGTGCCTTTTTACCCAAACCTGCTGTGGCTGGGGCACGTACTGAGAAGATGAGTTATCTGAGATAAGCTTGCAGACAGATGTGTCCCCTACAGATGGTCATACCCAATCCTTGTTAGCGCACAGAACGGAACAGAGCTGTGCACTGCGAAAAATACTAAACTTTGGTTAATTGTCCCTCTGGGCCACACGTGTGGCTGGAGAGAAAGGTCTTGCATGCAACGTTTTGGGCACCTGTTGGGCTTGGTGGGCTGCCGTAAGTTACGCATTCACGTTCTTCTGCTGGAGCGGCACAGACTGAGTCCAGACCAGCAGCTGAGAGCAGAGGTAGCGTGCTAGAGCCGAGCTGTCAGGAGCTTCCTTCTGGGGGAACGGGGAGTGGGCAAAGTGGACCCCAATCCCCTTGGGCAGAGGGAGTAGCCAAACTGCAACTTGCAACAACCAAGCCAAATGCTCCTTAAATGGCCAAAAACCAGCTCCTACGTGGTACCTGCCAGGGGAGGCAGTTGGTGACGTCCCAGACCCGTGAATCCAGGCTCAGCTTGAAAGAGGTGGAGGTCAGAGACCAGGATAAACTTGAAACCCCAGCAGCTGAGAGGAACGTTGCCATGGCCAGCACACGTATCGCAGGGCTGAGGGGCCGGGCAGGCTAGTGGTCCTTGTGAAGGGGCTGCAGGCACAAATGCCGCTCAGTGCAGTGGGGAGCCCTGCCCTTTACAGGGCCGAAGTTTTTACCCAAAGCACATTTCTGGCAGTAGTTACGTGACCCAGCAGCTCGTGCTGGAGCTGCCTGACTCTTGCAATCTGCTATCCAATGTTGAAAGATACAGCAGAAGGAGTTACGGCATATGCAGTAGTGCAGAGACAGTGTACTGGTAACTGACCAAGCTGTGAACTGGCCAAAAATTATCCTACAGGACAGCTTCCAAAGAAAACGCTGATTTGGCAGAAGGGTATTTCAGAGGAATATATCAATTTCATCAGCTCTTTAAACAGGGGAGCACCAAAACGCTTTGCTAGAGCAGTCCTGAAATATTATCTATTGCTTCAAGTTCATATTAATAAGAGAAGCAAGACAAAGGCGAGAGCAGCTGGTTTAAAATAAAATCTTTCAGTCAGGTTAAAACAAGGTATTTTTGACCGTCTTTAATAGTGCTTGCTGACAAATTGTGAGGGTCTTGGACTTTGCTCTTAGCTGCTGCAGTGCTGAAACCCTGCAGTTCTGGAAGATGCAAATACTGGCTTTGGTCAGCCGGAATCGACAGGTACAGGGAAAAACAAACTCGCGAGGAAGAGAAACAAAGCAGTCTCCTCTGATGGGCACAATGGGGATTTGTGTCTTGCTAAGCCTGGATCCATCTCTTTATATATTTTGTATAAGACAATTGCTAGGCCCTGGGCCCAACTTCTGGATAGCATTAAAGGGAAGATCCTGACTGAAAAGGTAAACATTCAGTCAGACCTCTGACACAGTTTATTTTTGGTGTCTTCAGCAGCGGGGAGTAGATTTTTTTTTTTTTGTTACCGAGGGCCCTGCACTCGTAGCTGTATGTGTGGGTAGGCAGGGAGTTGCTGGACATGTGAAAGCCGTGGAGACCTGCAGTGCCTCGCGCAGGAGAGGAGATGGAGGGCATCAGCCCACCCCTAAGTAATTTAGCTCAAATGGCCAGATGAAGGGTTAGAAAAAAAGGTTCCCAAAATCTGGGCACCATCACTTCTCCAGAAACATGTTCTCCCAGCAAATAATTTGATTTTTCCATTGAGGCAGACAAGGAAAAGCAACAGCTGGTGTGTTGTGGGTCTCTTGAAAATCTGCTGAGGGTTAATTGCAACTTTCCCAGGAATTTATTTGTTTTTAATTCTCCTAGAAATTTGAGATTGCTTAGCATGTGAAATGGCATTCAAGTGGTTAACACTCACGCACTTCTGAACAGTATTTGGAAAGGAAGTATGGTCTCTTGCCCACCCATTAACCTCTGCTATTATGGGGCTTTTATACCAGCAGCAGTAAAATTCACCTCCCTGCTGTATGTGTTGCTGTATCAAAGATCAAAGTTCTGTAGTTTGCAAAAACATGGAAAGTATAGCATAATTAAATCTATTTGTTTAGTTAGAACTCAGTGTTTAATGAATAACAAATTTCTGCTTGTCCACAAGCAGCATGAATGAAAACACCAAATGAATGAGCAGGGATTTCTTGCATCAGATTTTACAGCCATCACTGCATTGATACTTCATTTTTTCCAAGTGAGTAAAAAGTTAAAAGTACGTGGCTTACCACACTAGTGCCTCATTACTACGATCACAGGCAATGTATTAAAAATGGTGGGATCCTCCATAGTTCCAGTGCTTTACTATAGCTATTAAAATTAGCTGCACCAGTCATTTCTTTCAATTTACACTATGTTAAACAGCATTAAAGAGATACAGTTCTGGCTCTAAGCAGCTTTTCAGCTTTACTGTATTCCAGGATACCAAGAAGACCGTCGCTAGTAAACCATACATGCGTGTTGGTGGAGATCACGGCCGTGGAAGGGAATCACGGCGGTCTCATCCTAAAATCCGCTGATTTTTAACGCGACAGCCATAACATATGTGCATGAGCTCGTGACTGGATAAATGATCCCTGTTGCTCATCCTTTTCTAGAGAGGCTCAGCGTGAACTTTGTTGACCAGCTGCTATGGTCCCCCCTCCAGCTAGAAACACGGACAGCGACTTTAGTTGGGAAAAGTACTGGACATACATCCAGCCTGTACGGCACACTGGACTAACGCCACATTTTGAACTTGCGTATTTTATTTTTCGTGCGTTCTAAGCCATTTTTTGAAATGACATTAGCAGGCAGAAATGGCATTAAAATTAACTGTGATACTTATCTATCTAAACTGTGTTTTATCTTCTGAGTAATGTTTTCGGGATTTTCCCTAGCATTTGAATAGTAAAGACAAAAGTATTTCAGCATTTTATTATGCTTTTTGTCATTCTTCTCAGCTTCATTAACAGAGGCAAAATTATCTCGTCAATTTTGCCATTTTGCTTTCCAAATTTCCTTTCTCATTCACTGACACGATGGCAGCCTGTCTGGGCTACGAGCATTTCCATAGATTTAAGTTCAGAATGGCGTGTTTTTACCGGAAATAAAACATGTCCCGAGACGTGAGTTTTGCAACCGGCTACACTTCAGTTGTAGTTTACATTTGATTTGATATTGTCCCTTTGAAATGACAACAGCTTTAGAGAAGGTGTAAAATGCAGGCAGCGATCCCTCGCGATCGTTATAAAATAGCATGAGAACGCCTGTAACAGTAGGAGCAGCGTCCTGGCGATATTCCAGTTTGGCTAACTACATCCTGTTTTTCTAAATTCAGGTTTATTTGTGAGCTTGATCCAAAGCCTCCTGAAATAACTGTTTTCCCGTTGCCACATTCTGGTCCCAGACAAGTCGTTCTCCACTGCTTGGTGAACCTGTGTCCATATCCTGCATATTTTTTTCATGACGAAGTAACCTTTGGTTTTAATGGGAAAGTCTAAACTTCACATCTGGATGGCAAATTAAGGGCCAGTAAAATCCCTAAAAACCTTCTGGCTAAAATATCACCAAAATATACAATAAATTTAATTTTATCGCTTAACACTTCTTTCTTTGTCATACATACCCCCCCACCACGCAAAAAAAAAAAAAAATTACACCGGTATAAATGTAAATGAGAACAAGAAGCAGAAATTTGTCAGTGGACCTGCTCTGTAGGTAAGGGGAAATGCTAAGAATAAAGTAGCTCACAGCATGGGTGTGTCGCCCACTTAAAAATCACAACACTGTCTAATTCAGTTGTCAGGATATTGAAAACATATATTTAGAAACGCATGAGATAACAACAAATAATATAGCAAACAATGACTTAAAATGTCAATGTAATAAAAATCTGCAATTAAGTGACTTTCTGTATAACACTAGCTGTGTGGTTTAAAAGTTTTGTTTTGCAGCAAAAGTCTGAAAAAGGAACTAAACATTAAAAATCTGCACTTTTGAATATAATTAACACATATTAAGGTACAACTTCTGCACAATTTCATGTTTAGGGTGGTTGTTTCTTGTTTCCAGCTCTGTCTAGAACTGTCTATCTGGTTCTGCCAGGTTACTGGTGAAAATACAGAGCTGGAGGTCACATCTTATTAGGTAATCATACAGTGTAAAGATGCTTCTCAGCTACAGAAGGAGGGTAAAGCAGTTGCTCTTTAACAGATGCTATGTTATACGAATTATGTCATTTCCATAGTTATAAAACTACTCGAGAAAATGTACTGTAACAATATGATGTATGTTAGGATTGATTACCCCAAAAATCCTTTGAAGAGGAAAAACAAGAGGAGGGGAGAGGGAAAGACTGTTTCTATCCAAGCTTCATGTCCTAAAAGTTTAGCTTCTGTGGAGAAAAACCTCACATTTGGTTGTTACATAGGGTGGTCACTCCATTTGTGTATTCATTATGCGCATTAAAAAGTCAAATATATTTCTTCCAGTAAATATGAATAGTTTAATTTGTTCTGCTGAAAGAGAGACAACTATCAGAAATAGCAATAAAAGTCACATAATGAAATAAGAATACTAGAAAATCGGAGGATTTTAGTACGGTCCATTATTCATTCAATTCCTGGCAGCCTTTATGATTACAAATCACTTGATTGACTAACTAGACATTCTCAAAGTGAATTATGAATCAGGTTCATTTTTCCTGGTTGAGAGTTGGTACATGTTGTAACTCTTCCACTTTGTGATATATCAAGTTCTTGTAACAGTAATAAGAGATATAATCAACTCTTTATTTCAGAACAAATAAATTGCCTTTTCAAAAATGAAATGTGGTTGCTAACATTTTAACAGTGTGCAATGTAATTCTTTCCTGCTATTCTCAGAGTGCAATCTGCTGTGATGACATAGCTTTTGAGTATTTGACTTTGCTGAAATTATTTTAAAAGAGCCTCACACCCTCAGTCCGTGCACGCTGACCTCGGTGAAAATTTGGTGCTGGGGCTAAGAGCAGCGAGTGGTCCTTTTCCTTGCTGAAAACGAGCCTCAGACACCTAAACCGCGGGCCACAATTTGCCCTTTTGCGCCTGGCTCAGATCTCAGCTTGGGAATGCTGAACAGTTTTAAAGCTGTTTAAGTTTACTTTGAAAAAAAAAAAAAAAAAGTAAAATGAATCTCTTCTAAAGTGTGCTTGACCCTCAAGTCCTCTTGCACGAAAAACTCCCTCAGGCTTTTGTGGAAATTATGCAAGGGGAATGACTGGCAGGCTGGGGTGGGAGTTATTTTTAGAACAAATGCACAATCAGATCCCAAATCCCCCTTGAACAGGTTTAGTGTGAGGTGCATCTCACCTTCGAATGGCTACAGGGAAACGAAATTAAGAAAAAAGAAAAAAAAAAAAAAAAAAAGAAAAAGACCAGACTGAGGCTGCTTGAAATCTGTGCGAGCGTCTGAGGTGAAAACCACTATAAACAGCATTTATGTCTCGCATCTGCACGTCAGATGTAGCCAGGACTGCTGGTTTGGCTTTCTTGAGCACGGTGGTCTCTGGATGCTTGTGTCCCAGCCAGCAGAGCCAGCTCCCGCGTGGGGTAGCACGGGCTGGGGGGCTGTGGAGACACGAGATACCATCGGGGGTCAGGGACAGGGTACACGACGTCCCCTGGTACAGGCGCCGAAGCAGCGCATCTTCCCGCGTGGGGTTCTGTGCAACAGCCTCAACACAGCTCCCAGTTTTGCAGGGTGGAGAGGATTTTTCTTCTGGTCCGGGAGGCGATCCTGGTGTTTGGGTGCTTATTTTGGCTCCGGTGAAGGGACAGGCTGATACTCAGTGGGTTCACATTATTTATAGAACAATTTCAAAGACTTTAATCCCCTCCCCTTCCCCTCCCAAACACAAAAGCATGTTTCTAAAGCAGGATCTTGTGGGAGAAAAGATGTATTATCACTTTAGCTTTTGGAAGACTTTAGTGTGGTCATTCATTTTAGAAACAATGGTTACAGACTTCAGATTTTTTCCTTATTCATCTTTCTATCTCATTTCTAATCTTCTAATAACCTTAATTAAATGCTGAGTAGTTTAGAATATTATTAAATAGCTTTCATAGGTTTTTTTTTGTAATTTCTGATTACATCATGAGTACAGATTATTGAATATTCCATTCATTTTAAAATTATGATTAAGAGGATAATCCCAAAAAAGATGTTTGTAACAATTTTAACTAAGCTGTGTTAATTGAGTTAGGGGATAAGAAATGAGATTTAAAGAGTGAGCAAGGGGTAAAATCAAAGCCCGCGCAGTTTTAAAATCAAGTGGATTAAGAGATTGGTCAGAATGGAGGAGGTGGCGGGTCAAAAACTGAACGAATGGTTCGAACAGAAAATTCACTTACCTTGATGCCACGTGCCGTCGGGGAAATGATGTGCAATGGCAGCCGATGTAATGTGGTCAAACACGAAAGGTAAAAATTGCTTGTTACGGATCGACAGACTGAACATTGCTCATTGTCAGGCAAAGGTGTGTAACACGAAAGGACACGGAAAAGCCTGCTCGGGGGTTACCGCATCCCACAGCGCTGTGTCCCCTGTCGTGGCCGAGCACACCAGACCAGCCTCCAGCATGCCTGTGTCCCACAGGTTGGGATCATTGTCTGAAGCGATGCATTGAGCGGCACTGAGACAGCAACGGTTTTGATGCATTTGGTTTAGGATGTTGAGTGTGGGCCTTTCCAGCATCGTTCCCTTGTCCTTACATTTGTTTGTAGCTCACTAGTTGCCAGCATAGCATAAATTTTGCTAGGTTATTTTTCCTATTGCTCTGAAATACTGGTTGGGAGTTGATTATTGCAGCTTTTCTGGTGACCGCTTTCTTCTTGGTGGCCATGTCCCTCTTCCTCACCACGCAGAGGGCTTTACATGTGATGTCCCCAGCTCACCACCGCTTGTGACAGGAGCATAGCTCTAACATATCTGGAAACCAGGCGAGATATTTTTACTAGTGTTCCTTAAACCCTGCATGAGTAACCGGAGACACTCGCATACTGGAGGAATTTCTGGAGTCATCGGTGCTTATGGAAATTACAGCACCCTTTACAGTTCCCTGCTGGGGACACGAGAGTAAACCAGTGCTTGTGAAACTGGGACCGAGGAGAGGAAAGACGGGAAAGCAAATGAAAAGCAGGGTGCAGAACGTAAGCTACCAGGAAGGGATGATGGAGACTGGCTGTCTTTGCTTAAAAGAGGGACAAAGGCAGCCTGGTAAAGACAGGCTAACCCACACGACCAACATCGGAGAGGTTATCACGTGGATATCACTTGCACATGAGTTCCTTACAGTTATATAAGTATCATTTGTGAATTGAAGCAATCTGCATGGCAGCCTTAGGAAGAGCAGGGTAAACCAGCCCACGAACCGCGGACACTGGGAGGATGGTACATGCTGCCTCTTTCACTGGAAGGTTTGCTGGTTTCACAAGATATGTACTGATTCAGGGCACAAAAGGGGATCTAAAACATCACACATCCCAATGAACCTGGGGATAGTCTGGCTGTGAAAAAGCAGCTCTTAAACCCCAGAGAGAAAAGCACAAAATGAATTTGAATTTAACCAAGAAGAATAAAATACTGTGATGACTGATGGAAGCATTACTTTTGTAGGCTCAGTTATGTAGGTTGGGATTTAATCTGTTTAGATCTTTTTCTTCCAAGCTTAACAGCTTTAATTATTTTTACAAAGAAAAAAAATCAATACATCCTTACACACTATTAATAAAAAAATCAAGTATCATTGATATTTGAAAACAGAAATCATAAAGAACATATTGCATTCACACCAACTACATACCAAGCAGAATGTTAATAACATTAACCTTTACTCTATCAGATATTTTCAAGAAATACCACTATATTTTTTGCAACGGCTCATATCTGTCATTTAACTGACATGTGATCTTTGCTAAGTTTGCCAAATCACTGAGGCCTGAATACCATTCAGCAATGTTAATTTTGTTTTCCTATTCCAGCCTTTACACAATTATTCTCATGGCAATCATTCTAGCCTTGAGTATAAATAATACTTCAAGTGGTTTGTTGATATCCAGAAAATGATGTGTATCTACATTAAGAGATTCTGGAATCTAATGGGAGAACCATGCATATTATTAAGCTGAAATGCCTATTTCTTTCCTCCCAGATGGGAAGTAGTACAGGGTAGTGCCATGGCATATGCATTAATTTTATTCCTTCCACAAATTTTAGCACATATTATTTTTGCAGATTTTGAGTCTTTGCCTCCTACCAAATATCCAGGAGATTTAAATAGGATTTTGCTGCAGAAAAGATCTCAGTCTTAACACTTAGGACGCTGGATATTTCTCAGGTGGGCTGAGGAAGAAGAGCATGGGAGCAGTTCTGCTCTGGAGAAGAATAAGAAAAGAAATGAGAGTTTGGTAGGAGGAATCCTTGAGGATTAACAGAGGCAAAGAGAGACACAGAGAGTAATTTTCCTGGCTCCCATATTTCAGCCCTACAGGTTGGGTATGCTTGCTGTCAAGGTTCTAGCCATAAATAAACAGCACATTTAAAATGAGGAGGATTACAACCAAAGAGTAACGAAAAACATAAATCTTAATACCTGTCCATCAGCATTGTTACCCCATTAATACACACAAATACTCTTCTGTTTAAAAATTAGTCTGTAACAGGTTTCTTCCTAAGCCTGTGGATTTCTTGCACATTACCTTCCACAATTTTTATTTCATATTACTTGCTCTTTCCAATTCCAGGCCTCTTCTTCCTTTTTCTTTCTTTTCGGTCCAGCGGGACATTTTATTTCCTCAAGACCTGAAAAGGAGGAAGGAGCACACCGCATTGCACGCTGAATGTTTGTGTGGGAGTCAGCTGTGTGGGAGCGTTTCCTCCAGCGCTTTATAGATGCTCGAAAGGCCAAGTTTAAAACCAGGATTGTTGATGTTTGCAGATGTGCAAGCATAGTGGGGCCTCAGCCGGAAAGGCTGATGGTCTAAGGAGACACAAGGCAGTACAAGATGAGGGTTGGGCTTACGTGATCACTGCTTCTTTTTTTCCTGCTTTACTTTCTGGGTTACTGTAACTTGGTCTTTATATAGGTTTGAACTTCACAGCCTGTACCCATTACTTATAAGGAGTTTTAAGTCAACATCAGTTAACAGCTGCGGCTCTGAAGACCAGAGTCTGGAGCTGATGTTGAGTCTTGAGGAGAGCCCTGGGGGGAACTGGCTCAGGACAGCGCTGCAGGTTCAAAATCTGATTTTCCTTTCACCCTGGCCCAGCCAGAGGCTGCAAGAAAACATCTCCTGTAATTAGTTGAAGGCTAAGTTACTCTTCCAGCTACAGAGAGGAAAAAGGATACCTGCAGGTGAGGACGTGGATGAAGACAAGGCATGCGATGGTCTCCACAACCCACTACCCAAAGCTGCTCCTGGGAGAAGCCCTGTCTGTCATACACACACGATGCCTCCGCAGGCTGGCTGGCTGTGCCTCTCCGCTTTGGAAAGTGGGATGTCTGCAGGACTTCAGTGGGGGCCGTGGTCCTCCCCACTGTCTGAAGGCTTTCTGAACAGAGAAATCCGTCTGTCTCCAGAGAAAAAAAGAGCGTTACAGTGTATGGGCAGGCATTGATTTGAGCAGCACCTTTCCCAGCCACGTCAGCCCCAGCTACGTAACACATTTTAAAAGCACAGATCTCATGGCCACGCACAACTGTCCATACCTAGCTGCAAATCTACATATAAATTGATCTTTTCAGTGTCTGCCCAATCCATCTTGGTTTTAATTCAACCCACCTACTGTTAATAAATACCTCAGGGTCCTGTCTCTCCCCACTGAATAGCTATGGTCAAAACACCCCCACTTTAGATGTCTCAAACACCCTGAGTTTAGACATCTCAGTTAAGTGTTACCACTAGGTGGGATGAAACTAGCCTTTATTTCAGCAGTTCTTTTTCTGTCTTTTTCT
>NW_008825323.1:2563600-2581035 GCF_000699105.1 Pygoscelis adeliae | reverse complement strand
TACAACTTCTGTTGTGTCTGAATTCCTCTTTGTGCTCTTCCCAGCATTTCAGGCAGCGCTGCACTGCAGCATCACACCCCTCTCTGGAATGCTATTCCCTCAAGACTCCCATGGCACAGAGAGATGGGTAGTGTTTTCTGAGCTTCTTCCACTATTACCACATTTTCTACAGAGGATCAAAATGGATTATTTTCATCTTGACATGCAAATGCTGAGGCTGTGCCCTTGGCTGAGATCTCAGTGTTGACTACAGAAGTAAAAGATATGGGGGTAGTAGCTTTTTAATATCATATATGGAAGTGGCAGTCTTATTTCTTAAGGGAAAAAAAAAAGGAAAAATGACTATAGTCCATTCTGCCTTACAAAAAAAACCCTAATAAAAATATTTCCTCATGCACTTACTGCATACTGAATTCGCATGCAGTCGTTGGTCTTGCACAGAGGCAGATGAACATTGTGTGCAACTCAAGATCTTCCTGTTGTACTCTGATCTGCCCATTTGCCCTGCCAAAGTATCGATGGGAGGAAAAGACAAACATGAATAATTTTATCAAGACAGATTACAAGCCCGAATACGAGTATTTAACAAGCGATGGAATTAGACCAGAAGTAGGAAGGATTTCTAAATCTCCTTGTGAAATGCTTGTAGAGTTAAAAAGGTCAAATTCTTCACCAATTTTCACTCTGCACAACAGCAGTTAAGTAAATGAAATAACATGACCTGCAAATCGGTGCAGGATACAACCCGCAGAATATGTCGATACACCGTAAAAATCTTTGTGTGGTTTCATGTTAACATGAAAGAAATGATATCTGACCATGAGAGCACCCGCACTGACTCACTGTTTCTAATTATTATTATATTCTTTTTCTGAAACAACAGCAGCGACAAAACAACATCAAGCAATTGCCTCCTGGCTAGCGTTCTCGGCAAACCCTCATGACTATTGACTCAAATGAGCAGCCCAGCAAGTAAGTTGTTAGCTTAAATGAAAATTATAGCAGAGACAAAAATGTCAGCCTGGGAACTGAACTAATAAGGGAAAGAAAGCGCACAAAGCTGCCGGCACAGTTCTAAACCTCAGAAAGAATAAAGGAAAGCACAGCTACCGAAATTAACTTGTAAGGCTGAGGTGAACAGCAAAAATCCATATCTATCGTTAACGTCGTGCAAAACTGATGAGTGCAAGACTCTTAACAGCGATGGCTTAAGTATGCCTTTACACGCTAAAACTCGAGATAGGGTTTATGGTAGGCGGTGAATTAAGTGTGGGCTGACAGTTTAGCAACCCAGTGCCACTGCCAGCCGGTCTAACGTTCTTGTTTTTTGGCTGGCGTGCAGGAAAAGTGTCAAGATGGGGTTAGGCAACCTGGATGTGTCCTTCGAAGCAGCTCCCAAGGAATAAACAGGCTGTTTGTAAGCACGGTGAAGGGGGGGGGGGGGGGGGGTGGGGAAGCTCTCTGACGCAAGGTCCCGAGCCGGCCGAGCGGGGCGAGGAATCGGAGGGGAAAGGTGATAAGCCTCGTTGGGCTTGTTCTGCAGAGCCCCTGGCTGCCGTTCAGGCTGAGGTCTTGGACACAGTCCACCGACAGGCCTCCTGCCAGGGGATTTGTTACTGCGAGAGCTTGGCTTAGGCAGGATTTTATTATAAAAATTGTCTTGATTCTTCTTCTGTCTTATTAAAATCTATCCCACCCTTCCCTTCCACCCCAGGAGGAGGAATATTTTGTATATATCTGGGTGAAACACACAAACAAATTCATTTCCCATGGATAATATATTCAGGGTGATTTGCTTTTCAGAGTCAGGAGCTCAAAATGATGAATTTATTATGCAAAGTAATAATTGCAAATTATATTGGCAAACTCCATTCCAGAAAAAAATGGGGTATTAATATAACTAAAAGGATTAAAAAATACTGGCTGTTAACTTGGGGCTACTGCAGATATTTTAGGAGGTTATATATCTCTGTTCCACCTAAACCACCAGAGGCAGTAGCTTTCGTTTTAAAGGTCTACTGAGATACCATAATTAATGGGCCCACCTAACAGCGTATGTTGCACTTGTGTTGAGTAGTAGGACATGGTGCATATTATGAAAGAAAGTGAAGGAAATGCTTAGCGTCACAGAAATTTGCATCTCCTTCTGGTTTATTTTTTAGCAAAAAGAAAAATGTTTCAGAGTCAGAACATGAAAGAATTTGACTCTGTTTTTTCGGTCAAGCCAGCCTGTGCCTTTAGTGGGGTGTCTGAACGGCATGTTTTGACTTTACGGGTCCTTACAGGATCCGAAATGCCTCATTAACAGTCCCTTGGAGATATATAGCACTTCCCAAGGATGACTGGAGCAGGCCAGCTGCTCTAGGTGAACCCAGGGGCAGGCGGCTGCGCCTCCTTCAAGTCGCCCACAGGTTCCCCGCCTGACTTGGCCCTTTATGGTCATCAGCAGAAGGGGGCCCTAACAGTTGCCAGGGTTGAGGTCTCTAATGCGGTGCTTGTCAGCCACATGAGATTTATTTGGGCTGCTGGATCTGTACATTATGTCAGGGGTACTCAAATGATTAATTTGCAATCATGGTCTTCTTCACAGAAAAGCAGAGCTCTCCGCGGCTATGGAAGCATTTTCCTCTCTGGCACACGTGCCCCATTAGGAAGTACTCTGCGGTAGATTATGTTTTCCAGGACAGTTGAGATTTGTGGGGAATTACAAGAAAAATAAAGATAATGTGCTTGTAAACCTTGCAAGGAATAGCTGCAGTACTAACACTGTAATTCATACACATGGCACCATTAATAAGTGATGGAGCTTTTAAATTAAAACTCTAGTGACATTTTTAACATACTTTTCATGAAAGCGTTATGATCTGAGTGCGAGGATGGGATTCAAGTGCTTCACAAGTTGCACTCCTGGCTCTGGCACACATGCTGGCTGTGCTCTTGAGATGGTCTGTAGTGCTTCACTCCCCACGAGGGAGATGCTTGAGAATCACCTGCTGCTAGCAGCCCCGGAGCAGCTTCTCCAGAGCTTGTGCTGTGAGAGCTTTAGTGTTGCTGGGCTTCCAGGCCATGCCATCAGGCATTTTAAAGCGTGCCTCCTTGTAGCTAAAGCCTTAAGTGATGTGCCTGCGTGAGGTGGGGATAAGGGTGATAGTTATTTAGCATTTGCAAAGGGTTTTGAAGACATAGGAGCTGTGGGAGTTTACACACCACTGCAAGCCGAGAACAAACTGTCTAACACTTATTTCCTCACATCTTTTCTTGTAACGTGCCTTATCGACAGTCATTACTATGAAAGGAGTTCCACCTTGTGGAAAAAAGTCACCGGAAAAAAAGAGGGGCAATTGAGATGTTTAGTGTATAAACATTGAACTTATGATCAACAACTTCTTCACTGAACAGCAAACCTCTATTTTGCTTTTCAAGCAGAACAGCAGAGACCATGATTCACAGATTTTTACACAGATCCCAAGACCGACATGCCTTAGGTCTGACAAAGTGGAGCAGTCTGCAGCCTCCAGTGTTGCCCACCTGCCCCGCCTGCAGTATCGATAGCAGGCACAAAAGTACTCCCCAGGTGTCGCAACGCAGTTCCTCCGGCTGAATGTCAAACTGTGTTTTGGTCTTGGTCTTCCCAGCTAGGTGACGACACAGACCAGTTAACTCTTTTAAACACACAAGTCCAACTAAAAGCATAAATAAAATCAAAAAAGGGAATTGGAATTCAGCAAGACTCAACAAAGCTGAATAAATACCCAGCTAAGGCCAATTCTCTTGGTATTTGTAGAGTTACGCTTGTGAGGGAGATGTTTTGGAAACAACTTTGGGTCATCCGAAACACTGGTTGATAGCCACTGCCAGATACGTGTTATCTTGCTTGATGTGGCAGTGTTTTGATATGGTTTGAGAAGTTCCTGTCACTTTTATTGTATGTTCTCAGTGAAATTGCTATCATGGCTGATGACATCAGCAGCAAAGAATGAGGTAAAGGACCTGTATCCCTGAGAAGCTGTCACTCCAACAAAACATATGCCATAACGTTTAGCAATAAGCATTGAAGTATTAACAAATAGTTACAACTGAACTCTGTATGCCAGATAAATGAAACAAGTATGTCTTATTTCCAGCTAAAGTGCAATATGGTCAGGCAAAGCTAACTACAGAGGCTCCAGTGTGAGCAGAAAATGCTCAGATTAAAAAACATGTTGGTGGCACTCAAATCGCATCAAAACAATGATATAAAAATGGAAAGTCAGGTCTGTATTTCCTTACTAGGGTCTCAAATCTGATTTTGAGGCTTTGGTTGTCTCTACTGCCTTGAAACTTGCAGAATTGTGGGATTTTACCTAATTTAATCCTTTTAAATGTTTGGCAGTCTAGACTGCTTCTGCCGCTGGGGAAGAGGACAGGGATGTCCAGGAGTCAGTTCAGCCCATCAGGTGTGTAGGAGAGGCAGGCTCTGGGTCGCTGACTTCTGAAGACACCGAGGTGATCCTGGACTGAAGTGCCTCCAAGGCTGATATTGCTGCAGATGGCTCCCAGCGTGCAATCCAAAATGCTGAATGAGCAGCCTGTGTTTCCTACCCAGCACCTCAAAACGGGTTCAAAACCGCTGACAGAAGCATCTATTCACTTGGTAGCCAAACAACCTCATGAGTGTAGGTCTTGAAGTCTTTTTTCACTTTGTTTCCCAACGAGCTGAGAAGGGAATCACTGTTTTCTGTTAAAATACTTTGGAAAGAGGAGATAGAAAGCGATAGTGCCTGCCCCCTTCTTGTAATGCAATAGCCTTATTGTCAGAGCAGTCACAGAGGAAGAGGGACACGTGGGTCCCATTTCCCCTTCTGCCTCGGGCGCCTCAAACCCATGTTTCCCACCCTTTAGGGAAACGGCTGTGGTCAAGGGGAGGATTCGGGATTCGCCGGGCCAGCGAGCGAAGATGAAAGGGAGCACGGCTCCAGGGCTCAGGGCATCCTTTCGGTTCCACTCTCTGCTCCCAGAATTGTTTCTGTCTTTTATTTAGAGACTGTTTCATGTAAGAACACACAGTCCTGGGACTGGGGTGACAGAGTGGCATGGTTTCAACGCCTTCTGCTGACCCGCACAACATAGGACGTGCCTTGCGGAAAAGTATAAAATGCACACATTTTCGTATGAATTGAAATTGAAGAGACTGGGGCTATTCAATTGACAAAAATGGGTGAGAAGGAATATATTAGCACTATTTGAGGTAATGAATTATACCGAGAAGGTAAAACAGTTTTTTCTGTTTAACCACTCAAGAAACAAAGTTTAATGAAGCAGAAAGGAGGAAAAAAGGTAATCAAAGGAAGCTTTTTTTTTTCTCTTTCTTTTTTAAACAAAAGCTGTAATTAACCTGTTGAACTTATTGCTACTAGGTATAACTTAGGCCAAGAGATTAGTAGGATTCAAAAAGGATTAGACATCTATATGCATAATGAAAATATCCATAAGCTACAGTGGGTGGAATATGATCTCAAACCCCTTTCTAGAATGGCTCGCCTCTTAATACCAGGTGAATCCTGTGTACCAACTTCTGTTTAGTCAAGGACCTTGCGAAGCACTTCTCTTTTTATCCAGGATCTTTACGCCTCGCCCCTACAGAAAAAAGAAAAAAAAAAAAAAGAAGACAATTAAAATATAACACACTCTTCTGCATTACTGCTGTTCCAGGAAGCAGCTGTTATATTGCTTACATGGAATAGTGATTTTACAAACTCAGATGATATTTATATACTTTTTAAGTGGGCATTTTTACACTGTAAGTGAAATTCAGCCCTGGTAAATAAAGAGAGGGAGAAGTATAATCTGACCACCCAGCTTAGGAATGAAATGTTGGAGCGATTTCCATAAGAGGCAATCCACAACAGTGAGGGTCTGATTTCTCACTGTGAGTGTACTCTTACTTGCAACCGGAGTGAGCTGATAGAAATGGTCTTTACAGAATAGTTATATACCAATAACGCAGAGAGAAAAACGGGTGGCTACCAAATTGTCTGCGTGGGCATTTCGTGCAGGCTGAGGTTAAACCTTTCTTTTTCCACCCAGTGAGTTATAGGTGCACACTGATCCTTCGAAAATCAGAGAGCATTTCCGAAAATCAGGGCTGGGTCCTTCTTCCTTTCCTTGGACTCAGCTATTAAGAAATAAATAAGGGCAGGTAGATCTTAAAATAACTGTCAAGGTTTAATAATTGGTTTTAGTCTCTGGGAGGCCATAGAAGTTAAGGGAAGACTAACTCTTAGATTATATTAAGTCATAGTTATTTACTGTCTGTGGTAGTGGGCCTGACATGTAGAATCAGAATTGCATTTGAATATACATAGTCCTTTCTCCTCTGATCTCTTTTTGCTGGTCCCTCTGGCCACCTATTCCTTCCCATTCCTGAGGAAGGCTGTCCTTCCAGCCCCTTAAAGTGACCCTAGGAGTGAGAAGACCACCTGGTTTTCTGATTTGTGCTGAATATATTGTTTTACTTCTGTGAAAGCGTAGAAAGGTCTCGCCTTGCTGCCAGAGCCACTATCTCACATTCTCAAATTCAGAGAAACAATCCCACCGTCTTTATATCCACCACGATGAGTTAAGCATCGACTGGGCTCCCGAGTGTCCTTGTGCCCTCAGGTACCACTGAAGTTTTTGCAGTCCAAAAATGTTCAATGTCTTAAGTGATCGGGACTAGAGAAAGTATCTCCTAGTTAAAGCTTTTTCTGTTGATACACATTTACCAGCTAAATTTAGTTGTGAGTGATATTTAATAATTCCGGAGTCCCTTTGCTCTTGGTTTACAATTTGTCAGCATTACTTTATTACTGTTTGCCAAAGCAACAAAAGGTGTTGCAACGGGGATTCATTTGGGCAAATTAAACCTGCAGTGGGATTTCAAATGCAGGCATTTGTCCTCTGGGATTAGACATCAGCAGCCTGTGGAATTATTTCTGACATTTCATCCATCATACACTCAGAATAACTAAACAAACCGGTGCTGCTCTCTCACAACTTTCACAGAGCCTTCCCACGGAAATATCCCAACCTATTAGTGTCAGGAAATTGTGCTTGGAAAGTTAAGAGAAAAAAGAAAAATCTTCTGCAAGTGAAAGGCAGAGATGTTATCGCACGTCAATAATGTGCATTGGGAGGTCTGCTCGTAAACAGTTCTTTGGCTGGTGTACATCGGGATGACATAACCGGTGTACGTATATTGATTTTGTTCAGTTCAGGAATTTTCACCATAGGAGTGACTAGATCTATAACTGTAAGAATCTGGACTTAGTCTTCTTAAAGTAAGCTGCCAAATTGGTATTAGGTGAAATGGGAGGAGGACTGGGCCCTGCAAAGGCTGCTTCTTTTCCTCCTCTTTGTTTGAAAAAGTAAATTTTAAAACACACAAGTTTTCAACATAGACTCTTGCACCTTGTGTTTTTCAGCCTTTTCTTGAAATGCCGAGCACACACTTTGGTGGCCAAAGTGTTTATTTCAACCAGCTCATTCCCGGCTAAATATGATCAAACTAGATTAGCTGTAATATTTGAATACCATAGCATCAGTGAACAAAAACTGTGGACTAGCTCATTATTAGAGGATAATACCCTTTTAATCTATGTTAAAACAAAAAGAAGAAGTTGTCTAATAGACCTCAGATTGGTTTCCCATTCTGGAGAGACCTCCAAGGGTATATTGCAATTACAGGAGGTTCCCCCCCCTTTAATAACTAATATAATGTGCTTTGAAGTAATGTGGTCTCATACTGAAATCTACAATCAAACACCTAAACTAACAGAAAAGGTAAAACCACCACAAGGGAGAATTTAGAAACGGAAGTGCATAATCAGATAAACGAGAAGAAAGTTTTGAAAAGGATTGCAGAGGAGTAACAGGAGATATTGCTGGTGTGTTTCTTACTTCATTGTTGTTTTCCTTCAGTAAAAGTTCTATCAGCTGGGGAGAGTTGCTCACTTCTTTGAAGCTGGCTCTTGTTTCTCTGAAATCAGATTCCTTATTCCCAGGGCTCCACTCCGCGATGCCAGCACAAACATACATCAGCAGCTGCACAGCGCTTTAAAGAGTTAGCAAGGAGCTATCAAGCAATTACTTATTCCATTTTAGATCTCCATCCATTATTTTCACTGAGCAAGTTTGAAGTTGGGGGAATAAAAATCAGAGAAAGGAAATAAACATTTTGGAAGTCTGAGCATCTCACCTAAGGAGTGAAACTCACCTATCGCTAACTAAAGAGGCGAGACCTGTAGGTGAGAAGTGCCGATGGGAAGAATAATCCCTTTCCCATGAATAAAGCCTTAAAAAGTACTTGGGTCTTCACTCTGATGAAAACAGCGACTTTTGGTGCGCAGAGCCGGTGTCAGCCTTAGTTCTGTGAGGGACAGGTGCAGTTCTGGCTGCTTCTGCACTTGGACAGCATGGTGTGCAGGCTGGTTTCACCTATGGAGGAGTCCCCTTAGAGCTCGCAGGGCTGTGCTGTGGATGAGTCTGGTAGAATGAAGTGAATGAAGAAACTAAGCTGGAAATTCTTGGATTACTTCCAAAATTAACTTTTTTTTTTTTTTTTGTTACTGAGCCTAGATTTGTACTGTTTTCTGGGGTGTGTGCATGCGTCTCTGTGTGTGTGAAATACAAGCTATTGTAGACAGAGATTGACTTTTCGTATAAACAAGTGTACATTTATCCTTTGGCCTCAAGTACATGATGAATAAAAGCATTAACAAGCTTCTCATAAAATAAGCAATAGTGGAACCATGAACTGCCTTTGCTTCAGAGGCGTCTGTGTGACTGGGGGTTGTTAATAATGCTCGTAGTGTCCCTCACTTGACACCAACAAAGCCAAACACCGTCCCAACAAAAAGGCAGCAAAATCTCATGCAGTCCCGTGCAAGCTTATGAGACGGGCTTTGCTGTTTGCCCTCAAGTTGTCTACTGGCCTGCATGGCAGTAATTAATTTTGTCAATGGGAGCGCTACACTGAATAATCTGAGGAAAAGGTAGAAACCATACAGATACCATTAACCACGGTGAGGAAGTCAGAAAGTTTCAGGCCATAACTTCCTGATGCTTTGCAGTTTTCTAAATTTTTAGTTACCTACACCCCATCCTTCTCTGCATTTTCCTAGGGAAAAAAAAAAAAAATAAAAAAAAATCGATTTTTTGCCTGAACAGAGTGAGGGAGAGCTTCTCATACATGCCGTTAGATATGCATGGTTGCTGTGGATGTAGGACTTGGATATTTTGAGAGAATACTTTTGACAGTTTTCCACAGTTGTGCCCCAAAGCAAAACTGTGGGAAGAAGGTCCTTTCCCCTCTACTTCCCTCCTTTCACCCCAAAGCAGTGAAATTTACTTCTGGATGAGCACCCAGGGCGAATCTCCCTGCTTGCATCCCAGAGGCAGAGGTGGCCAATATTCCTATGAGAAAGATCACTCAAACCCTGCCATTGATTTACAGCCTGGCTCTTCATCTGTCTTCCTTTATTAACCTATGTGTAAGTGCATGCAACTGATTAAATGTCTCCAGTACTAGAATTTCGGAAAACTGCTGTAGATGGAGCGAATCCTCTCCCACCAGAGCAATTTGGTAGTTTTGCTGCGGGAGTAGGAGGTGTGAGCTGGTTCATGAGCAGTCCTGGGAGCCGAGCCTGTGGTCACCTTTCTGGGTGTCTTTTCCATCTTTGTCCCAGACCGGTTTAATTTCTCTGAGAGCGTATTTTTATGAGCTGGGACAGAAAGTGAGAGGGAACGAGGCAGGGCGGGAAGGCTTGGGAATACAGCCAGGCTTTGTATAAACCGGTAGTTCAGTCATTCACCCAAAACATCAGAGGATCAGTCCTAATCCCTGAGTCAGTTATAAAACAGCATCAACATGGAAGACAGAGCTGCGTGTTTTTGGAGACACAGGGTTCGATGTCAGCTTCAGGGAGACACGTACAGATCTGAGTTGCAGCAGAGCAGAGACAGGCATCAACTCAGGGCTAAGGATTTCCCCAGACACTGTAAAATTAGGTTACTTTATATATTTTTTATCCCCCTAGACTTTTTTGAAAATCTGGTTCTGCTTCTAAAACATTCTCAAGTAAAGAAAGATATTGTAGAGGGTATCTATAACAGTAATTTGTAGCAGATAGCTTTTTTAATGAATGGTGGATTTTTTTTTTCTGTCCAGAAAGAGTGAAATTATTTTTTCAACCTTGATGCTGGGAGTGGAGAATATAATTTAGGTGTGGCCCCTATGTGGTGGCAAGAACTTTGTTGGTTTGCGCAAACAGACAAGAATGGTTTGGGAAAAACAGCTCTTGAACAACAGACTGGATGAAACTTGGTTACTTTGGTTTCCAAAGTGGTCCTGAGGATGCTGAGAGAATAAAGCAAAGGTTGTCCTTAGTCCACTCTCCCACACTGATCAGATAGAATGTGAACCTACATGCCAGACTTAATCTCTCTTTCTCACACAAGGGTGGAAGCCCAAAGAGGACCTGTGCTCCATGATGACCCTCGTTCCCTCCATCCCCTTCATGAAGCAAAACACAGTGTAGAAGTTAGACCATTCCTTGTCTTATATTCCCCAAACTGCTTGCTATTTCTAAGCCTTCTACACGTGAAACCTTTGAAAAAAATTAACAATTCAAATGGCAATGAGAGAAGGCAAGACACCTACAATACACTGTGATAGTCCTGCCCCGCTGGAGAAATGTCTTTCAGACAAAGAGGAGTTGGTTGGGTACCCAGCCTGAATCCGAGACACCAACTGTGCTGTATTGCTCTTTGTTGCCTGCCCTTTTATATCCGTGGAGGGAAATAAATCTAGAGGAGAGGAACTAAATTTTAGATAGTTAAAGGTGGGTGAGTTGAGTCCCACACATTTTTACAGCTAGATATTTCTATAAGCAGTATAAAACAAAGTCCCTGTCAAATAAAGATAAGTTTTATAACATTTTATGGTAGTACCTACGCATCTCCCAGAAGACATGAAAAAGTTTCAAAAGGTTGTGATACCATTTCATGTATGACAGTAGCCGAGAGAGATAGCACAAGGCCCTAGGCTGCAGGGAACAGCTTGATCCTGTATTCCTGAAAATCCTTAGAAATTCTGCCAAAGGACTGGACTAGGTGTACTAAGAATGCTAAGGAGAGATACTAGGCCGGGCTCAGTATACTAAGATTAGGCTGAGGAGAGATACTAGACTCGCTGGGATCCTTTCTAGCTTCTTTTAGGTTCCTGTCTTGTGGTCAAAGGTTAATAAATGTATGTAAGTAATGTTCAAACTGTGTTTTGCCATATGCACATGCGTTCTGGGGAGAAAACCTGACTTTAACTGTTTCTACACATCAAAGGTATACAACACTGGAAGGGTCAATAATGGCAAATCCAGCCGAAATTATGGCCCTGTTGGTGCCAAGCGCAAACTTTGCTTTGATGCAAGTGGGGGAAGCTTTTCAAGTAAAATTTGCAAATTTCTTCATTTGGACATCATGTCCTTTGTCTCAAGCAGCTAAGGTCACAAATGCCTCAAACCAATATGGTCACAAAAGGCGTATAAAGAGGTAAGTGCTCAACCATTGTTGCTAAAACTATGGTTTCCTTACAAGCAAGGTTAGCCCTGACTAGAAAGTCTATTGTGTGACAGGATCACAAAGACCAGTCTATCACTCCAACAGCCAACACCATACAGGGAATTTAGAACAAAATGCTCATCTCTGACTTGCCCTGTGGATCACCTGGTGGCCTGCAGTCACTCTACGCATCTGTTGACATCAACAAGGCTGACAAAAAAGTATGTGTCAAGGTGACCCTAACTTCTGCTTTGATTAATTGACTTTATAATTTGTCACTTTGGAGGGGGGAAAAAAGGGAATATATCATTAACCTCTTTTCAAAGAACTGTACCTCAATCAAGTATAATTATTTTTCTAGATTAAACCATTACGACCTCTTCCTATACTAACAAATATTATCTTAGCTCAAATCTGGTATCACTAAGAAGGTACTTAATGTATTGACCTAAAATAAATTGTGCTAGGGCTTGTTTGTGTGTGGTGCATTCTGGAAAGGGCTGTGACTCCTCCATCGGAATAACTTACAGCAAAGGCTGTGCGTTACAAAGGACTGAGCTCCTGAGTACCATGGCTTTGTAAGACTGGATTTACTGTAAAATACCACTAATAAGTCACCGAATATTTAGAAAGAAGCCTGAGCAATTCACAAATATCCACCCATTTTTTTTAATTTAGTTTTTTTTAAAAAAATGAAACAAACAATAACCAACAGCAAAATTTTAAGAAGATGTATAACCTTAAGCTATGTGAAGTGTCAAAATACATTTAAATACATGCCAAGAACTGAGTGGTCTTGCTTTATTCTTATCTGGGCATCATTTTACCCAATCAGAACTTTAACATTCCTTTCTTATTCTGGGTGTAAGACCACGCTATTCACACTGGTTTCCAAGTATGACAGATTCCAGCCCAATCTGATACTGCAGTGACTGTTCATTTCCCACTGGTGATCACCCCCTCATCTTATGGCTTCAAAGAGAAACAGAGAAGGATCACAAGACTCTCTATAATAATAATGTACACTTTACATGCATCCATATTCTAACACTGAAGCTAAAACATTGTGCTCTGCTTCCTTACTTTGCCATTTTGTTTGGTGCAAATCTTAAAAATTAATTTGAGATCAGTATTATTTCTTGAGCTTGTTTCCTGTATTTTTTTTGGTATCTTTCTTGCCAAGATAATTTGTGCAGATCATCCCATGCCAAGTAGCAGGTACATAAAATAAATAGAGATATTTGTAGAAAACACGTTGGCAAAGGATTGAAAATGCTTTCTTCAAAAACCCTGAGTACTTTCTTCATCGTGTACAATTTGGACTGTACTAATGCAATTGCTCATGCATATACTTTGTATATAGGCTCTTAGGACATTTTCATTTGTTAGGCTATAGCTCTGCCGTACACCTCTGTCTGCCACTTTTTTACTACTCTTTAAAAGATTTTGGCTCTAGCCCTGGTTGTAATGCATGAGTTTAATTAAAATCTGCAGATGTTTTCCATAGACGATGTAGAGTGGGTTTTACGCTTCATCAGTGAATGTACATTGGCTCTTGCTTGAATATATGCATGTACACTTCAAATACATGGGCAATAAATAGATCCTTTCTCAAGAAACAAGAACAAAACACGCAAGCACGTACCCTGTATGGCGGTGAGAAACAAGGCTTCGACACGAGGGCTATCCCAGATCTGGGAGCTGTCACTTGTGCGGTATATGCAGAGATAAGGAGGAAGCTATAATATAAACACAGAGAAAAGACTTGGTTTTCATTCCAGTTTAATTTGTCAGAGCATGATCTTTCGCCCGCATGCTGAAAACAGGGACGCGTCCTCTCTCAACCTGCAGACCAGCTAGCTGAAAGATTGGCAGCTGCCTGCAGAGCAGGCACACCTTGTGCTTAGTCCCAGGCAGGCGATGTTTTAATCACGGCTGTGGTGATGAAAGGGCTGGGAGGGCTCACCTTTCACGCACCAACCTAAACAAACACAACATAACGTCTCTGCTGCAACCCAAGCCGGTTCCTGCTTCCGCCTTCCTGACACATCCTGACACACGCTCGGCTCGCTGCACGCTCTCAAACATAGCTCGTCTACATGCTCCTGTGTCGTTTTACATCGCTGAGCTTGGCCTTTTAGAAACTGCAGGATAATGCTTCCCCATCATCCCAGCAAACTGCAATTTTGTGTTTACCGAAAAACAGGAAAAGGAATGAAATGAATTTCAAAACCCCTCTTAATTCTTGATACATATAAAAATTGTCCTCTTGTGTTCTGAAAACTGGTGTAAAATGTCACAGCTAGAGAGTTTCTTTCCAGTAAGTTATTCTCAGTAGATTTGGTCTGCTCGTTGCACGCATACACATATAGATATCTCAGATCTGTCTTTATATACGCTTTCTCTTCATGAAAAGCATTCTGACTACTTAACAGGCATGTGGGATCCTGCATAAATTATGCTGATTCTATATGATTCAAACTATAAAATATAAAATTACATTGCATTTTCAATAAGCGTATACACAAACCATGTGGAACGTGAAAGGTCAGGCTGGAAATTCCTCATTCTCATTTGCGAATAATTTCTTTTTCTTCCAACAGCCCCATTGATTTCAACCGGGCTGATTAAGAGGTCTCACGTAAGACCACCTTCTGGCCTTGTTTTAAGACCACTTCAGGGCTCCAGTCGTGCAATCTGATCTGTGCATAGACAGATGCATACTTAACTGATGTCAGTGGGCTGCTTTTTTGGCTTGGGAAGGCATTTCATGGATCAAGGCCATAATAGTTAACTCAACTACCCAAACAAGAACATGACGAAGCTCCACTGCAACATTTAATCTGATGTCTTTGAGATTATATTAACTTTTAGCTTCATAGATGTGTGGTGTTTCTCCACCAAAAAAGTACAATATTCTTGCACAATTCCCACAGCTTTAAGAAGACAGACAAACATTACACAAAGGTTAGAGAGCGAGCAGTATTTAGTATATCTGAGGTGGACTACACCAGCAGAGTGGCAATGCCTGCAGAAAAGGTGATCCTTTCAGGACACCCATTCCTCCCTTGAATTCTTACATGCTTGTTTCCTGCCTTACACTGAAGTTTCCAAACTTGCTTGTGTATATGCTATCATAAGAATTAGGTGCCTGTTTTAAGAAGTAATGAGTTTCTATGAATGTTGCTCAGTTCACACGAAGATGGATGTGACCACAAAAAACCAGATATACTTTGGTGCTGGGGATGAGGATTCTAGCTTTAGATTTGGAGATATTGGTACTTAGAGGCTGGCTGTGATTGCTCTCCTATTGCACAGGGATCTGCTCTCGCAGTATGGTGGGTGTTGAGCCAACACCCTTTGAAGTCCGTGGAGACTCTCCCACGACTTCCAAAACAGACTGAGTTGTGCCTGAAATCTACAGCCTATTTTTTCCATCTCAGTCACCAGCATGGTCTCCCTTCTGGTTATCACGGGTGTGGGAGCTAAATTAGCCACCCAAAAAATTTAACAGATCATGAGACAGACGTGCAATTTCTGTGACAGTGGAACAAAGGTACCTACACATTTTAGAGAGCTTTACAGTGCCAGTCTGCTTTCACTACTATCCATTTTAATATTACCTGTGATCAGAAGTACGAGTACTCTCTACAGGGTACTTTTCATATACTTTTACTGGACTCTGCCTGGCACATTCACTGATCTCTGCAGCACTTCAGCATGTTCTCTTTTTATAGATGTTTCAGACTTCTCACTCCTTTAATATATGGCATACAGATAGATGGATGTACCTACATGAACCCCCGTTACGTCAGTGTGCATTGGTATGGCAGTCAGGCATGCACTGCAAGTAGAAAGACTGGGGCTTGACATGAATAAAAATGTCCGGTCATATTGTACCTGAGGTGATCTTTACTGACTTTATGTCACCATTATTTTCCAAAGCATGAACAGCAGTGTAAGCTTTGTTGGTTACCAACTCTTAAGCATGCTATCACGAAGTCCATACGCGCCTACGGTTTCAGTTTTTAAATATATACCTTCTCTGAATGTAAGCAAAAATGGTGGAGGACCTAGAAGAAAAACTTTGCTTTGGGGCTTCAGAGTCTCTGGGGTCATACAGTAACGCTGGTGTGCTACGTGTCTACAACTGGTTGTCCAGGTTAGAGGAGGACTGGATGGTCTCAGAATGAATCCATGCAGAATTGAATGCTTTCTTCATCTCCTTGGCTCACGAAAAGTCACATTGCTGCCCACAAAGGTGCAAAGGTTGAATAAACCGTTGTTTCAGGTAGTAGAATCCAATCCATTGCCTGATTTTGGATGGTCATTTTGATACCTACCAGGAGCTGCAGAACACTTCGAAAGGCATCCCAGTGGGATTGCTCCTTGCTGGATTTACAAGGACCTCTTCTGATCCTTTGAACACACTGCAGAGGGTAATCAAGACAGGTACAGGTTTCCTTACCTGTTACCACTGTTGTTCACTTTCCCTTCGGCAACTCTCACCCGTGCACGTGTTCAGCACAGTCTTCCCTGGCTGTGCACTCGATATGATCTAAATACAGGTGTCAAAATCTGGATCGAGCACTGTTCAAATTAGATTCCTCTGTCGCAGTGGAAGGAAAGATTCTTGGAGAGCTGCTCCATGCCATATTTCAACTATCTACAGCTAGTTGTTTTGGATTAAACTTTTATTACGGTTAAAAAAGCATGTATCTTTCTAGTTAACTTCTTGCTTTCAGTTAAAAAAGGCACTTTGGATCAAAGGTGAAGACCACAAAGCTTAGCCCAAAATGTAAAGGCTTGAAAGTAAAGGTTAGAAAAATTTGAATATTTAATTATAGGACCTTAAAATGGAAACCGGTACTCATCCTTAGCTGTGGTTATTTTCTGTACTAATCTACCTGTCTGTACGAAACAGGGGGGAGACAGACACATTACCAATTTTAAGTCATTTTTGCTGGCAATGAGGGGGGGTGACTTTAACAAAGTAATTATTTGCATAATAATATTAATAATAATGCCAGAAAAATTAATGCCACTGAGTACAAAAGAATGTGTGAAACAAATAGGGGTCAGGATCAGGAACACTGAAATGTGAATATTCAATTAACAGTAATAGAAAAGATGTGGGTCATGGTATGTAAATGAAGGCTGCCTGGGGCCAAATGTTCTCAATAGTGAAGCCAACAAGATATTAAAAACACCCCACACGACTTTGTTTTTCAGCTCATGAGCAAATCCATGTTGAAAAGATGTTTATCTGTTCTAACAGCAAAACCAAACACATTCCATAATGTATGTATTAAGAGGATGTATAACTTGCACAGCATTCACGGCTAGGAAAATGTGAGTACATGCAGTAAGTGCTGTGGAAGGGGAGGAGGGAAGAAGGAAAAGTGGTAAGAAGGACAGATGCTTGAGGAGAAAAAACTTGCTAACCAGAGGTTTTTACATGGACCACAGCATCCCATGTCCCACATGCTGATTTCTTGAGCAGACCTGTTGCCAAGATAAATTTTTTCTTGGACTCTAGAATTTATAGGATGTGCTTTGCTTGCATCAAGAACACAGCAGTTCCTTCCCCACACAAACAACTCTATCTAGCTAGGCTGGATATAAACAGAAAGACTGCCTCACTAATTATTTATACAAAAACAAAGATAGCTGCATTCTGGAAGGTTCGTAGGAACTGGATGATTTTTTTTTTTTTTTTTAGGTCTCATTGTGTTTTTGACTTTCAGGGCTGTCAGACTCCACCGAAAACCTTCTAGACCTTCATCCACAGGAAGGTAATTCACAAGTTTACTACTCTGATTCATGCAGCGATTCCCACACGCCCCCCCGCAACTAGTGCG
>NW_008825323.1:2546948-2562996 GCF_000699105.1 Pygoscelis adeliae | reverse complement strand
CCCCCCCCAAGAGTATTGATACAGTTTATTTAATAGTAAATTATTTATATAAAGCAGGATCTTTACCTGGACAAGCAGTTTCTTTGCCCCCCTGTCTTTTGAGACTACTTGTGTGAGCAAGGAGTAGTCCAGAGCTACCAGCACCGACCTCACTCTAAATGTTTGCAGTATGAGAAGAAGATTCTTACATGCCCTGGAAAGGCACTACGCTGACTTTTTCCAGCAAACAGTGCTTTTTCAAATCAATATGACTACTTTTATGAGTCAAGTGAAACTCATTCATAAGTGTTTTCAGATTCAAGACAACTGTTTTTTAAATTATGGTCCATCTTCTTTCCCCCTTTCTCCCCACTTTTAGGCCAAGGAGTTGAAATAATGAAACAGGCTTAGCAAGGGGAGTAAGAGGAAAATAAATTTCTGAGTGCTTCACATACCATTGTCCTCATCCTCTCACTTGTGCATGAAATGCAGCTGAAATATGGAATATATGAAATAAGTTCCTAGCAGTTTACAGCAAAGCCACAGTGAAAGGAGGTGAAAGAAGAAAGAATAATGCAGCCAGTGGATAAACAAGCAGCATTTCGGACAGGCAGAATACTGTTGAGCTGCAGTCACCTAGGTCCGTAAACTAAACCTTGCAAGTAGTCTTACTCTATTTTAAGCACATTTTAAGGGCCGGTGGGATTGGGTCTCAGTTTAGGCTCCAGGATTAGCATTCCTCTTGTGCAAAGTACCATGGAATTTTAATGAATACAAGTAGTCAGAATTTCTGCTGTCTCCCAGAGATTTGTTTATTTACTAATTTAGAGACATGTTTAACGTCTTACTTCAGTGGCGCATCTGTACCAGCATTGTACTGACGCGATGATTAAAAATCTGATGCTGAGAAAAGAGTGGCGTCTGTGAGTCATATATGGTCCTAGGCACACGTATAAATGATCTTTGAAAATCCTGTCCCCAGCTTAGATAACAAGATGTTAAAAGACTATAATGGATACAAAAATACGGCATCAAAGAGTCCAGTCCAGTTTGCTGTGGGAGCTTTCCACATTTAAAATAAAAGAAAAAATTAAGATACGATTTGAGTTTCTATTGCAAACGTATGACTGTTTTTCCTTTGGACAAGGATGTCTCTAGGACCTGATTAGCTTAGCACGTGGTTTGGTCAAATAGAGTTTTTTATATTGAAATAACACATCAGGCCATTTATCCCAGGTCCTCAAGGGGAGCTGGGCATTTAACTCCCTTCGGCAGAACCAAACAACTGCTTTTGAAGGTCTGTATCTCAGCTGTTCCTTTTCTTTATTTCAGGTTTTCTGAATTTTTTTCCCCTTTAAAGCCTTCCTTTAGAATTGCAGGGACCCACCAGCAGCACAAGTGAGGGGTAAGAAACTTTCTGAAGCCCTTGGTCTCATAATGACTAGCAAAAAAGCTTTGTCCAGACTGAGAATTAAGATACTCGGCCCAAGTATCTTGCTAGGTCCAAAACTTTGTGTAAGTGGTCTATATGGTTTTAAGAGGGCGGATCAAGAAAGTTGTTTTTAGCTTTAAGATGAAGCATTTTAAGCCGTGTAGTAGGTGTTCTGGGACAAAGTTTTAAACCTTTTGTTGACATTTGCTTTTGCAAAAATTAAGTAGCTGCCTGTATGAAATCTGGTCACAGAGTCCTGAAAATCTGGTTGTGTTCTTTCTGTTAAACAGAACCAGACAATAATACACAACATGGTCATTTTTATTTCAGTAGTATGAAATATTTTGGATATTCGTTGCTTCTTGAAATGAGTATAAATTTCAACAAATACCAGGAAATCCAACAAGTTCAAACAAAAGTAAAAAATAATACCTCACCACAACTCCCAAATCCTCCCAGAGCATTTAATGTGGTTTCTGAAGGCTAGAGGCACTCTCAACAACCCTCTGGTTCAGTTTCTGGAGCTACAAAAAAACCTATTCTCTGTCACTTAATTTGTCTCATAATGCCACAGGTAAATGATTATTTTCTGAATTTTCATCTCGAAAAAAAGAGACATGATTTTGTCATGATTTAAAAGAGTCACTTGAAAAAAATAAAAATGTTATAGACTGCTGGAGCCAAGCCAAGCTTTGGTAAAATCTGGCTAGATAATATATTCTCTTTATGATAAATTCAGCAGAGTGAATATTCATAGCTGAAGTAGTGTTCCCTGAAATACAAAATTTATAATAGAAGTGAGATTGTGTTCTTAACAGCCTATATGAGGCAGTTTTTCTTAAAGCAGCTATCTAATTACCTTTTAAGTCAATTACTCCGCTTGTTCCCCTGGTGGCTTTACTCTCCCCAAAATGTATCGGCTTAGTTTTTCTTTATTATTTCCCAAACTAGAAGATAAAACCTATGAAAAATCAATAGCAAAGTTCACATGAGCAGATGTTAATCTTCTGCATAGTTGACCATACATTCAAGATAGTGATCTTATTGGCATGGGGCCTGATATTTTTAATGGAGCTTTTTTAGTTAGTAAAATCAGTAGCAGTAGAGCCTTGGAATTGGTAGCAAAAAGTCAACTGCACATTTGAATACTTAATTTTGCGGCTATAAACAGCCACGTCACATTTCCAGCAACAACAATGGGATGGTTTTCAGCACTGCTCTACCAAGCAGGCATGTTTCCTATTTTCTTCTTGTATATACAATTAAAAGCATTCCCACCAGAGAACTCTGCCCTGCATTCACTTCTGAAACAGAGCATGAGAGATGCCTCTCAAAAGTCAAAACACTGCCTCTGCCTGGGCCAAATAATGAAAGAACAGCCCAGCAGTGCACCGTTACTTCTAAGGCTTCTGTTAAAAGTTTGACTTCACTAACTGATTGCCAATACTTGCCCCAACATGCAATTAATAAGGAGATCTCTGGTCACGAGAAAAGTCTTTTTTTTTCTCCTGTGTGGAAAGGTGAGTTTACCTTTTGTCAGGCAAGAGGTAAGGAATTGCATGCACGGAGTATAGGCAAGTTCTCGTCTTGCTCTAGAGGATATCCACCAGTGCCTGTGTTCTTGTTGAGTAATAATGAGATACCATAACCAAACAGTAGAAGATACATGTCAGATGGTTCTCCAATAACATTAGAAAAAAAGCAGCTGATGTATGGGATATTGAAGGCAGATTAAGTTGTTAATGTATATTAGTATATTCTTAATTTCCTTTTAATTGAAAAAGACATATTGACTTTAATTAGAACCATTTCATAGGAACTGTCAATTAGCACATGTCAAACTAGTTAATTCAGAACAGAATTCTTTTAATTAGGGTCTGCTTTCCTTTAACTGTGGGGCCAATGAAATCAGCCTTTCCTTATCAAGATTTTAAATGTCTCTAAGACATACAATACAAATGTAGTCTCTTATCTATTATTAGAAGCCCATATGGATAACATTAAAATGATGATGCTGGCATTGTTCATGCAGCACAAATCAGAGTTTCCTTTATGACTGTTTGAAAAAAAAAAAAAGAAAAAGATGGCTTTGAAGAAAGACTATTTTAAATACACAGATTTATCCTACTTTAAAGAGACTACAAAATTTATGACACGCATGTTCACATTTAAAGTATTATTTAATACGTCTGCTCAAATAAATGGGCCTATTCAAACGTTTTGTGTGTTCTATCAGTCAAAGACACATAAAACATTTTCAAAGCATGCAGTAACGTTCTTCCCTTAAATGAACTGTAATCAAAAGGAGAAAACAGACTCGATGATTTTTTTGGGACAATATAAAACCAGCATTGTTAACTTTCATTGCATGTGAAGATTTAACACTGATTGCTAATCCAGTGGCTGTGAACACTAATGAGCTAATGTCATCTCAGTTATCAAACAGCATATAATCCCAGTCTTGACTTTCACATACATTTTCTGAATATGTCTCCAGTTTGCTGATGGATCTCGACTCTTGGCTGACATACTGGTGCTAAGACCTTCCCCATGGTTTCTGGGAGCTGCCACGTGCAACATCTGTAATGCTGGTCACATCCTTTCAGGAGTAAGAACAGCTGAGAAAAATATAACAAAAAATATAAAAGGAATGATTGCAAAATCTAGACTTAGTTTTACCATACGGGGTTTAGCCACTGTTTTACTGACCTATATCAACAGAGGATTACAGAGATTAGTGAAGGGAATACTTAATAACTGAACTGTGGATTCCAAAGAGGATTATCTGGTAAGATATTTCATGTATCCTGATGCTTTGTTGAACATATTAGGGACCTGATTATGGGTCTGAGTAACTCAACAATAAAAGAAGCATCATTTCCCCAAATGAAGTACAACTGGGATGCATTACAATTTCACGTGTCCTAGAAGTACACTTCGCCTCAGATCCTAACCACACCATTTTTTTGCCCCCAGGGCAACTCTGGTATGTGGTGGGTAGGACAGTTGTAAGAGTGCCATGTGCTAAAACGTGTGTTAATGTTTCCACAAAACTTTGAGAAGTGGATGAACTTTAACTAGATGATCTGCAAAATTGAAAAATTGTGTCCTGGGAGTTCTTCAGCTCGAGCAAGAGGCTCTGTAGACACGTCACTTCACTGCCTTCTATCCAGTATGAAGTGTACCCCGAGTACAACTAACAGCTGTAGTTCTACCTTTAAATGTGATTGTAAATATGTAACAGAAGACCCTGATATTTATTCATTAATTCTGTTGTGGCCCATATTAAATCTCTGCTTATCAGTTTAAATACTTACCATAATTTAGAACTCTTTAAGCAGATCTAAGTCACTTTGGCACTGAATTGCATAATCCAACTTCTTTTATAACACAGTAGAAACAATGCTTTGGATTTTGATCATATTGCTCAACTGGCAATATATTGTTTGTTTCAAAATGGCAATTAGCAATAACTCTTCTTTTAAAATCATCCCCATGTTGGCTGTGCATAGGAAGTATGTGTATGTTCGCCACCAGGGTTATAAAACCTTAGGTGACTGCCTTTATGCTCACATTTATGCATTATGCTGAACTTCAAACTATAGGAATATTTGAACAGTTTAAACCATAGGAAATTTTCAGATTATGGTGAAATTTGTAGTCCTTGCAATGTCCCAGTCAGGTGGGATCTAATCCATACCTTACAGCTGGGACAACGGAGAAACAGTTGGATGGAGGGAAAGTAACTTACCCAAGCCCCAGACCAAGTCAGTCAGAAATGGAATTAAAAGCAGAAGCTCCCGATTCCCTGAAGTTGCCTCATCCTCCCTGCAAATACACCAATGCACCTCTCAGCGTGGCCCACCATGTGCTGTGCCCTTAAAACGGTACAAAACATTTTTTTTTCTAATTAATACTAAGGCGATTCATTGCTAAGCAGCAGCGCTAATATTTACACACTTATGGATCTCATGACTAAGTAGCAAGCTTTGACTTCAATTAAACCTGACAGTTTCTGATAGCAAAAAGTCATTACAGAACTTCAAAAGCACTTGAACTGCAGCAAGATCTTTACAATTATCTATATAATATCTTTCAGCCTCTGTTGGCTCCTTGATCTTCTGCGGCAGGCCCAACTTCTCTGTCAACTTTGGTCTAGGAGAAGTTGAACCTTAATGCATGCTATTTAAAAAAAATATATGAAAATGCTACAATATACAATGGATTTCACCCAGTCTGACATTCTTTTTGGGATAAGTGCTTAATAAAAATTGCCCATGTGAATCATGTACTGTTCATGTATTGTTCATGAATCAAACCAAGAGGCATTTAAAAACGACTAGCATTAGGGAAACGTAATAGCTTTTTAACAGATTATTTAAATGACTGTAGCTCTGCTTTCCAGTCATTTTATCCAAACAGCGATGGCAGAACTATCCCTGAAAAGGGAGTAACTTTCTGATTAAACTCTTTTGTTGTTGGATTTAAGAAATATTTTAGAAGAGAGAATTTCTCAATTATGTATTCATCTTTCAGAGCCCGGGCATGGAGGGTGTAACAATTTGATCAAACCCAGCTGAAAGCACTAATGGTTTGGAGGATTCATTCTGTTCTTACAGTCACGGCGAAGAAAGACTTTAAATACATTCAGAGCAGAACAGACAGTTTGTTCAGACTGACCAGCGCGTAAATCACTTCCTCGGTAGTTTCTGATCTCCGCAGCTTGGCTTGCCTGGTACTTTTGTAGCGTGATGCAACAGTGATTGAGCAGTGCATTTGTGCATTTTTGTGGCCAGATTATCAACCCATCTGATTCCTTGATTTTTGCTTTGTTGGCCATATGCATCCCAATGTAATTGAAACCAGCAGATACCCTCGGCTGCTCATGTGCTGTTGGCTCCTTGGCCCGTTGTTGCCAGTGGCTGAACTCTCCGTCCATTCCTCCTTTTCCAAGGAGGGTTTTTAACCGTGACAGTTGTGCTCATGATAAACCATTGCAGCAACCCGTTTGCAGCACCCAAAGACGGAACCCCTTCCCATTAAACTGGGAGAGTTCTTTACTCTGAGTCCTCCAGACCGCTGCCTTTCACTCACTGTCGTGGTTCTGAAGCACAGCCCAGATTTTCTCAAAACCCATGGTCTTTTGGACAACTCGCTCTCCATTCTGCTGGCTATTTTTGATAAAACCTGTGCATCTTCGTGTTAATGATGAAAACTACTTAGTGGAAAAAGAATGCTAAGGCACCTGATACATGCCTAGCTATTTGCAGTGCGGTTTAGCAGCTGCAGACAAGGACAGTCAGCCACCTGCCCCATCGTCTTGAAGAAGGCACTGGTGGACCGTCAGCAGTTCAATAATTATAGATGAGGAGCTGCCGCTCTTGCTCCCGCAGTCACTGTGGGCATACTCCTCCAGGTCACATCACCTGACTGCAATGTTAACTACTCCTTTATTAAACAATTCTCCAAGCATAACTAAAGCATTTGGGTTGTTAACGTACATAATAAGTTATATTTAAGAAGGTTTCAAATCAGCACATTGTATTTTGCAGCAAAGTCATAAAAATATGCTAACATGATAACATCTAATGAGGGAAATGTTGCATGCAGATGTCTGTTTGCCTATTATCCCATAAAATGACTGTATATTTTTATTTATATGAGTAATGTTAGACACAAACATGTTACCAAAAAAGCATTCATTTAGGAAATGTATAAACACAATACGAGTCTAATATAAGAAACTGTTTTAAAACACGTTTTTTAGTGTTTATATAATGAAGAGAAATAAAAAAAAATTGTTCCAAAGTACTTTTTTTTTCTGCCTCATGATGAGAAAGAAATATAGGTTCTCAGCTGGCATATTATTTGTGATGTGGCAGCGAAGTGAAATTTGTGCCTCGTGTCATGTATCCTTTACACGATGCAAAGAAGTATAATTTTATTTTTGTCTTATTTGAAGGCTCTGTCTGGGCGCATTGGCCACCAATTTCATTTTTATTGCAGTGCATGGATAGCAAAGTCACATATCCTTACGTTAATGCAAAGGGCATAGGAAAGGAAAGGGAAAGTATAATTTTTGTTGTTGCTGTTGTCATTTGAAATTTCCATAGTGTCTGTGCACATTGGGTACCATTTCATTTTTATTGCGCTGCACTGATAGCAATGTCACATATCATTAAGTTAACACCAAGTTAGGAAAAAAAAAAGAAAAATAAATTCCCCCCCCCCCCACTATTACCATTGCTTGAAATTTTTTGTACTGTGTGAATATAATTTCTGTGGGGTGGTGGAAGTACTGAAAAATCTAATATCCAATGTAAAAAACGTATACCAGTTTCCATTTTTGTATTGCTCCATGTGACAGTGGATAGAAAATGTCATGCTACTTACATTTCTTCTTGGTGGGATAAAGGTTTATTCAATATCTAGAAACAGTTAATGTGGAAACAGCTGTCTTTCGGGAAAATTGCAATAATACCAGAGTGTAGTTTTCCCAAATCAGGATATTTTATTAAAGTGCTGATCTCATGCATCCTAGAATACCTTCTGTGTCCACCTCACTGTCTTTTAACCCCTAAGTAGAGAACGTGACCCTCACTTTTGGATGCGGAGGGTTAATCCGTAGTTGTGGTGGACCCACTCCTCATTGCTGACATTTGTAAATAACTGCCACCAGGGTGGACATGGTGCTCATCTACATGGGGAGCACCAGGCAGCTGTGTGGCTGCTCCGTTTTACGTGACAGGTCATTGTACAGGTCAGCACTAATAGCAGGCAGGAGTACAGCCCTTGGGCTCCTTTGGGAAATTTGTGCTTTAGTATGGCGAATCTATTGCCAGCAATTGTCTCAGTTTTGGAGAGCAAAAGAGGCCAACTTGTTTTATTTTATTTAATCTGTTATTAACCATTCCTGTATCATGCCCAGCACTGCTTCTTTATCCTTGACCTTCGGAGCAACTCTTGTGGCCCTGTAAGTCAATGTTCATTATTAAGGAGTCACCCTTGGACAGACAGATACAGGCCTGCCAACAAGAGGTGGCAAGCCCCAATGTGGTCCTTCTTGGTCTACAGTTCAGATAGGTCTACTAGTTTGAGATAGACCCCATGCATTGCAGCTTGGACCCTGCTCTCCAGGCAGAATACCCCACGCTGGGCAGCAAAGCTGGTGAAAGGGCTGGAAGCTGTGTCCTCTGAGGAGTGGCTGAGGACACTGGGTTTGTCTAGTTGGGAGAAAAGGAGGCTGAGGGGCAACCTCATCGCTCTCTACAGCTTCCTGAGAAGGGGATGTGGAGAGGGAGGTGCTGATCTCTTCTCCTTGGGATCCGGTGACAGGACGCCTGGGAATGGTTCAAAGCTGCACCAGGGGAGGTTCAGACTTGACATTAGGAAGCTTTTCTTTACTGAGAGAGTGGTCAAACACTAGAACTAGGGAGGCGGTCAATGCCCCAAACCTGTCAGTGTTTAAGACACATTTGGACAATGCCCTTAATAATATGCTTTAGCTTTTGGTCAGCCCTGAAGTGGTCAGGCAGTTGGACTAGATGATCGTTGTAGGTCCCTTTCAACTGAAATACTCTTTCTATTCTATTCTAGTCTAGTCTAGTGTAGCCTTCTGTTCTAAACTGGCTGTTGTAATTCATACTTGAGTTAATGGCTCAAGATAAGGAGGCTGCATCTAAGGGGCACCCCAGACACTTTGCATTGCTCTTGCCGTGTTCCCACCTGGCGCTCGCCGTGGAGGTCAGGCCACGGAACATGGTCTCCGACAGCATATTCAGCATCTGCAATGTCCCTTTTTTTTCTGTCACACAACATTTTGAATGTGAACCTTTTTGGAGCACGTGGTTTGGTCCCTGCATGGACAGACACAAAGCTGCGGTAATTCCAAGCTTGTCCATGGGCCTTCGGAGACCCTGTTACTTGAGGTGGGATAAAACAACTTCCAGGCTCTTCCACTCTTGACAAGGAGTAGAACAAGGAAGGGTATAGGCTGAGATTTGTGGTCTACATGAACCAGGCTGAATCAAGAAGGACAGGAGAACCTCAGCCAACATGTGTTTAATGAAAGCTGTATGACATTAAACAACCACAGATATATGTAATAGATTTTGTGGCTACATCCCAATAGGCCACCTGAACACACAAATATGTGACAGCTAACATGGTTTACATTTTTAATGCATTTCCTTGTGTGAGGCTTGGGAAGGCCTCCTCCTCACCCATTGCCACAGACTACTCGTGCAACAGCAGCAGCACTCCATCTTCAAAAAATCATAAAAGAAAGGCTGGCCAGAGGAATCCCACGAGTCCATCCATTTACACTGAATTTGGTGTCCGTGAAACAAACACCCTTCTGCAAGTAACACAAGGGCAGTGGGGATGGCTTGCTTTGGAAGTGTCAGTTGCAGTGTTGGGCACAACCTTAGATGGTGCCGGTGTCCTTTTCCCCCTGTACCTCGAATGAGACAGAACAAGTGTGAAATATTTTGTAGCAGGTGTTGAAGAAAGTGGGATAACACAGCAGTTTTGGAAGAAGTGCTGGAATGGGAATATGCTGCTGAGCTCTCCATCTGGAGAGGAAACCCAGAACCACCCTTTCCTCGTTAGCCGCAGGAAGAACAGAGAGTGTGTGTTTGGGGGTTTGTAGAATACAAATTTTAGCTTGTTTCTAAAAGTCTCCATATGTTTTTATTTGTGTTGTATACTTTCCTCTTGGCTGTACTGGAGCTCTTTTGTTTTATACTGGCACGACCCAGAACATTTTTAAGTTATAAAAAACTTACTTATCTCAGGGTTCCAGAAATGAACCGTGACTTTTTCCCCTCTCTGGGTTTTTATTAAGCTCGGTGGGACTAATTCCCTATTTCTCCGAACCTTGTGTAGGCCTTCATACTGATGCCAAATGGGTGTAAAATGCTGGCTAAAGTGCATGACATGCCTCTGACCGATTGAGCTTGAGGTCTGGGATCACACAGCAGAAATTTGTGTCCGAACCTTACATCTCCAGTGTGGGTTGAGCCTCTCCAGATAGCAGGTGATATTCCAGGTGTTAATAAGCCACTTTCTCTCCCACTTCTATCTCCATAGCAAAATGCTGACAAACCTTTAAATTAGGAGGGATCATACACAGACACACACACACATATATACAATTTCTTACTTTTTAACTCAAAGAGATTATATATGTATATGATCTCTTCTACATATATACATATATATGAGGTATTTTAAAATGACAGGCTTTTAGGAAAAAAAAAGTTAGTCTGAAATACGGTCATAGAACATGAACTTAGTTTTTGTGAAAACTGTGCTATCTAAAAGCAGTTTCGTTTGCTGCCTGTGAGCCATGGGGAGAAGGGGCAGGGGAAACGCCGTGTGCGAGCAGTGTAGTGCTCTGCCTGTGCCAGGACCTCGGGTACCAGGGGAGGGCTGTTTGCACAGTTTAACTCTTTGTCCAGAAGGAATGGCAATACACCATCTCTCAGCGACGGCAATTTACTTGCTTTAGTTGGACATGAGTCCTGGCAATTTTTGACAGCCAGGGGATACCATGCAGAGTACAAGAGCTCAGATCTTGAGGACCGGCCAATGCTCCCAGAGAGCCAGAGCTCAAACATCAGTTTCACATTTTAAGGGTCCAAGAGACATCTGGGTGGGGCTGCAAGCAGTTTGGGGTTGGAGCGTGGGATAAGCTGCCCATGTTGACATAGCCATTACTCATTCTAACCATGTTGACATAGAAATTACCAAAGTTCAGCTTTGGTAATTTCAAACCCACATTGCAGTGGCTGTGTAATGGGAGGAACAATAGAGAACTGGATTCAGTACACAATGCATTTTAATAGAATTCTTCATATGGTTTGATTTCTAAAGGATCTCTCATCAGCCTATTCCCTGCATTTTTGTGACAGTCGCCACAAATATTGGCATGGCTTAGAATGGAAAATATTAGCAGGAAAAATGTGTTTTCTCAATATGTTGAATGCACTGCTGAAATCCCTTTGCAATCCACCTGCAGTCTGAAGACTCACTCGTTAGAGTAACTGGAGTTAAATAAACAAGTATGGACTTTATCTACTCCTCATATGGAGGATAAAAAAGATAAGAAAGATAAAAAAACCCTAAAACCAAATGACAAAAAGACAAAACCCCAAGTTTTTAATCATAATCAAACTCATATTCATAATATAAATTACTAATGACTTTCTATGATAAAATTCCTCCATGTAAAGCTCTGGGATAACTGTAATGGATGGTGATAGACACTGGTCCTCAAATAAATTTAAGGTTTCTGTTAGAAAACTTATCCTTGGGGCCTTCTGATAAGCAACTCTTTTGACCTGGTATCAAACCACATCTCTCGTCTCAGAGACTCTTTAATGGACAATCTCTGTTCTTGTGCACTTCTTGAATAATAACTTATCACATAAACTTCAGAGTAAAAAAATTCCTAGTTCTCCTAATTTGATCATTTATACATCTGGTAGCTGAGATACAAACAGCCTGGTGTCATAACCTTTGGGGAAAAAAAAAAAAGCAGCTGACATAGTAACCAAGAATTTTTTTTGCCCCATTCTTTACAAATAAGAAAAACTGGGTACTGATAGCTTATAAACATTAGCATGCTCTGGCAAAGCCAATTTAGTATGAAGCACGTTGAAGAGTAACTGTCTTGATAGTAGCACCAGGAAAAGACATAATTCTTCCGGGTGCTGTATTTACCACAGTCAAATCCCTATTCATCCTTCGCTCAGGCAAGACTACATTGAACAAGAATTTTCTCTGAATTGGAGAAATAGGGATTTGGCCATATGTAGAAAGTTAATTTCCCCCCTTCATGAACTCCAGCTCTGATTACAAAAGAAGTAATTATAATTTTTCGGCAAATTAACTCTAAGTTTATTAAAACCTTTCAGTCTGATAATCTATATGTCAAGATATGTTTAATACTTATTATGAGGTTAAACCACTAAAATATCTCTAGTTTGAGGAAATATCTTCAAACTTCAGTCATAAAAGAACTATATTAAAGTAAATGTTCAGATTAATTGATGATGGGATTGTTTAGTGTCTAACAACAAAGAAGAAACCTCAGACTAAATCTATTAACGCTGGATGAAATCTTGAGGTCGTCACCTACTCTTTGCAATCACTCTCCCAAATGTTTATACATGTAAGTACTGACTAAAAATGAATTAATAACTTCAAGATTTAATCTGATGTTATTAAAGTTTTTGCTCATTGTTTACTGTGTCTGAACAGCTTATGTAAATACTCTAAGCTGTTGCATCGTCTGTAATTACCATGCAATAGATGAGGTTACAGGCTAGTTAAAAGCATGTGTCTTGATTATAAAAGAAAAGGAATCATTCTAACTTCATTTCAGAATTTCTGTAAACATAAATGTATCAATATATAATAAAGCACCTGTATTTTTAAAGCCAAATGTTAAAATCCTCTTTAAATCCTAAATATGTAATAATTAACAAGTAATTTTGAAATAGGTCATTTTCCTCTACGTTTTAATACATGTAATAATCAAAAATTGCAGTAACAAACCAAGAGGCTGCTAGCATGTCCTACAGAAGACTTGCTAATGTTTAGTGAAAAAAATACAGAGAAAACATGCTGGTTCTTCTTTGCAAGCCACTTTTAACATAAAAACCGTATTAGCACATTTGACCTGCCATGAAGGGTAGCAGAATATGATTTGATGCAAATACAAAGTTATTGGAATGGGCCAGAAATTCAACAGAAGAAGCTTTGTGCGTATCTTGATAAAGATTATCTTTCCAGACATCTAGTACAACAAGCACAATTATTGGTAACATTCATATTTCCTTTCAATGATGAATATCAGAGTTGTTAAAATAGTGTTTGGTTGTCTGCTGAGGGTCTGTCATTTTCCTCCACACCAAAGGATTGGAAAGAAAATTATTTGGGAAGAAAATTATTACTTCTTTGCCCTAGACTGGTGATTATATTCATCACAGGAACTGATGCCGTGTTGTGCTGTCAAGTGACTTTGTGTATTACCCAACAGCTCTTCTACCTGGCTCAAGAACGCACTCCAGAGATTGGCCCAGAAGGAGAAAAATGCTCGCTGAACCGAATACTTCTCTATTTCTCTCAAAACATGAACATCAGATCATCTATGGCAGGACACTGCGTCCAATCACGGAGAACTTGCAGCGGAACAAGAGGATAAGGAAAGACCTGCAGATTTCCAGGCGATTGTCTCCTGTAAGTGGAAACACTGCGCGCACATGGTGCTGCGACTTGTGGTCCGCAGGTGGAAGTTCCTTCCCCTTAATAACTGACATTGAAACATCTCCTAGTCTGTTTTAGTGCCACATAACCTTGCTTAGTTTAAAGAACCACTGGCAGGAGCTCAAGAGCCATCAGTTTTGGTGAGCACCAAACAGGCTAGGACTGGTGTCTATTTTTTTTTAGAAACACTTGAAAAACAACTACTGCCGTGATCACAAGGGAATAGTGATCCTTCTCCATAAATTCAATTTGTTCATAACCTTTTGACACAGACCATAAATAACATTCATATATTTCACACACACGGACACATGTAATAAATTACATGAACAATGTATGTAAATATTTACTTTACAAAAATACAAACTAAATATAAAGTGCCATACAAACAACCCATATGTTAGCAAATGGTTAATTCCCTGTGCCAGTCGATAACTAGATTACATGCCTACCTGCTCTGTTTGCTATGCCATTCTACTGGCTGCAGGTACAAAGTGGTAGCAAAGAAAATATTAATCAATTGGCAGTGGAGCTGTTTCAGCAAAGGTTACACCAGAGACAAAGGAAAGGGGAGGCTGAGGTCTGGCTTCTGGAAAGGCTTGTATGATTTTCTGGAGCAGGTTATGAAGTCTGGAAAAGGAAAAAAAAAGAAAAAAGAAGCCATTTTTATTTCTGAAAATTGTTCTCGGTGAGTTTATCTAATGTATTTTATTTGCACACACAATTAATATATAATAATAACAAAAACCCAAAAGTGCTAAATCAGAAAATGTTTATGGGAGAGAATAATTGTTCTTTCTCAGCTTTATACCTAAAATCCAAGTATCCTACAACAATTAAAAACAAAATACCAGCTTGGCTTTCTAATTTTTTGCTAATTCCTCTTAGTGCTTTGAAACATGGAAAAGATATCCTGTCTGATGAATGGGATGCTTCATTTTATAAATAATATCATAAAAAATGCTGATGACATTTAGGGTAGAAAAATAACTGAGCGTGGTATATGTAAGAAAGTGCTGAAATTTATTACCTGTTTCAATGTTAGCACAATTTCTTGCTGAAGATTCGGGGAAAGAAAAAAGATTAAATTCAGAGACTATTTCATTTTTATTTTTGTTCAAAATAAAAAAAAATAATTAAATTTCTACCTTCCAAATATAGTGATGCTGATTCGCATTTTCAAAGAAAAAAATCACGATGGAAATCAGAGAACCGTTTCCACTGCTGGAAATGTCCATAGTACTGTTTTTCATCTTTGTTGAGCATGTAGCTTCTTCTACGAGACACTGTCAGTTTGTCCTATTGCCATGAGATAACAGAGGGCCAGACAACGGCTAGATGGAACAGTCACACAAAAAAAAGATGAGGGCCATAGAAACTCTCTGCTTCTTGTATACCTTTGGGTGACCAGGATCGTGACCCTAGAAAGTGCAAGAGCAAAACGGGCAGAGAGCAGGCAGCCTCCTCCTTCCCAGACACGAGGTAAGAAAACCTGATGGATAAAAGGATATTGCAAACTCAAACACATCCTTCTGAAACAATGACCGAACCCATCCATCCATTTTAATTAAAAGAGACCAAACTTCCCAGCGACACACGCAGCACCAGTGCAGACACTGCTGCAGGTTTGGTGCTTACCTGCAGTAAGCCAACTGCCACCGCAGTGGAAACCTGAAGAGGGATCTGATCTGCAAGTAATGGTACGAGTCGCTGTGGACCAGCTGAAGTTGAGAAGGAAAACTCTTTAGGACTATTAATCACAAGGGTGGCCTTTTGCTAATGCCTATTTAATTGAGAAGTACGCTATTCGGCAGTGATTAACCCTTTTCCAGGACCAACTAGTTAACATTACGTCATGGCAAGTAATGGAAATGATGGTAGCACAAGGTATTCCCTTAACTGAATAATAAAATACAGAATCATAGAATCATAGAATCACAGAATAGTTTGGGTGGGAAGGGACCTCTAAAGGTCATCTAGTCCAACCCCCCTGCCCTGGGCAGGGACATCTTCAACTAGATCAGGTTGCTCAGAGCCCCATCCAACCTGACCTTGACCACTTCCAGGGACGGGGCATCCACCACCTCTCTGGGCAACCTGTGCCAGTGCTTCACCACCCTCAGCGTAAAAAAGTTCTTCCTTATATCTAGTCTGAATCTACCCCCCTTTAGTTTAAAGCCATTCCCCCTTGTCCTGTTGCTACAGGCCCTACTAAGAAGTCTGTCCCCATCTTTCTTATAACCCCCCTTTAAGCACAGAAAGGCCGTACTGAGGTCTCCCTCGAGCCTTCTCTTCTCCAGGCTGAACAACCCCAACTCTCTCAGCCTTTCTTCACAGGAGAGGTGTTCCATCCCCCTCATCATT
>NW_008825323.1:2510356-2546891 GCF_000699105.1 Pygoscelis adeliae | reverse complement strand
CGAGCGCACATTGCTGGCTCATGTCCAGCTTTTCATCCAGCAGTCCCCCCAAGTCCTTCTCGGCAGGGCTGCTCTCCATCCCTTCGTCCCCCAGCCTGTATTGATAGCGGGGGTTGCCCCGACCCAGGGGCAGGACCTTGCACTTGGCCTTGTTAAACCTTGTGAGGTTCACACGGGCCCACTTCTCCAGCTTGTCCAGGTCCCTCTGGATGGCATCCCATCCCTCAGGTGTGTCAGCTGCACCACTCAGCTTTGTGCCATCGAAATATAAGGTCTATGAGTGCAAATAGTGACATAGGAAATAAATCTGCAATCAATACACTTGAATTACATGGCCAATTACATGGCTCTACCACAGATTTAATTGTGATTACTTAATCTCATTTGGGTCTACCTTTCCACAGAACTTTCTGTTTATGACCAAATGAGGGCCATTCATGTGGAGTAAGCTGGCCGTAACTCCTATGCCTTCATGTTTCCCCCGAAGCAGTTGGAAACAATCCTGCTTCAGCTTTATTTGTTTTAATTTGAGTTTAGGAAAGTATAAAGTTAAGGCGGGACCTCAAGAACTCAAAGAAATTGAAACGCTGCCAGGTAACATAAATAGATTAGAGCATACACTGACAGGCCAGGAGCAGTTAAGAATAAAAGATCAAAGAAGCTATGAGAAATAAAAATAGCCAGAGATCTCTAGAACAGATACCATATTATTAAATTAATTACCAGTGCAAGTGGTACATGTGTAGGCAGTACCCTGTGCTAAAGAGAGGGGACAGCCAGGTCGGATGTTGAATTTCTCTCTTCCTTCGTTTCTTCCTTTCTCCACTTCATTGATCCCCACGTCAAAGGAGGGCTGTTTCTGACCATACATTTCACTGGAGCTTTATCTAGTTAATGGGGAATCTGCAAATTAATCTGGGATGCTGCAGCATAATTCAGTGGATTATGCTTTCAAATAAAATTTCCAGACATATCCCTCTATTTTCTTTTTCATATTTTCACCCTGTTATCTCAGTTGACTATCTTACAGTGGTTGTGATTAAAGATTTAAAATTAACAGCAGTTACCACACCACAGTGTCTGAAATACTGAGGTTGTTTTCTACGATAAGATAGTTACGTCAGGCTAAATATTTTAATGACAAAGTCAGTAGTTTTTTTTTCTCCATGATTACTGTTAAAAGCCCTCAAATATTTATAGATTTTTATTACATCTCCTCATTGTCAACACTTACCAATACTCAGAACTTAACCTTTCTCTAGTGAATCAGCTCCCCCAGTCTTTTAACGTACTTCTGTTTCTAAATTCTATTCCAAGGTCACTTTTCACAGGAAATAAAAATGTGGCCTTAACAGGCTGATGTATGGCATGAAAACGATGGAGCAATTTGAGGGATTCAGTAATAGCAAATTACAAGGACTGAATGATCTCCCTCCAGAATTCTGAAGCTAGAAAATTATTAAGTACAGTATGTATAGATGGGAATATACATTGTCTTTTTAAGATAGTAATAATAATATATAACACCCCTCATCCCCCTTCTTAGTGATTGAAAGGCACTAATACTGTTAACATCGGGTTTTGAGTTTCTTTTAAAAAATGGTGTGAAAATCCAGACTCATTTCGATGCTGGGAAAACTGTTGAGTTCTTCTAAAGAAGATGATAATGCAGGACTTGGAGGAGAATAACCTGAAAAGACTAAAATAATGCCTCTTCTGCAAAAAGGAGCTGAATTAGGGCAAAACATGTAAAAGTGAGCAAGGAATAAAAAAACCCTGGACTTTCCAAAATCTTATGATAAGGATAATTTAAAGAGAGTGTTTAAGCAAATAAATTGCTGTGTAGGAAGGAATGGACGCCTACCTTGGATTAAACTGAGTATTATTTTATTATTTGTAGTGCATTGATCCTCTCCCCCCAGCATGAAGGTGAATTAAAATTGTACTGGCAAATGGTTAGGATGGATAATCACCTCTGCTGTGTTACTCTGGACAAGTCCATACAGCTGACTGGGAAGGAGAAGGTAAGAGCTAGCTATTGTCAATGAGTTGCTTTGAGGGGCTGTAAAACTAATTTGGCCAATGCAAGGCTGTTGGGGCAACCAAGATGCTGTTGAGGTCCAACTGTCTCTGCTAGCTCCTTGCAGGGTCCCACACTACACAGCAACCTGTCTGTCTGTCTGTGCCCAAGCTGGGGCTGTGTCTGCTCCCAAAACCGAGCTTGACTCTCCTGATTTGTCCTGTGGGAGCAGACTACAGAGCCTACAAGGATGCCAATAGTGCCATTGGAGACCCATGCAAGATCTGCTTGTGAGGAGCAGTGAGCTAGCTTGTGTTCAGGCAATCCCGTATTTAAAAGAATAGCAATAACTCAACCAGCAATTAAATAAGGTTTTTTAGTGATCTAAACCTGAAAATAAAACAGGCATCAGTGTCATATTGTCATACTAACCACATCTTATTGGGTGTAGGAGCACATCCAGCTTCGTTCACCTCACTTGAGGAAGGACACCTTTGTCACTCAGTTGAGACACCTTGAACATAGGTTTTATTCAGATTGCAAAGCAAGCGGTTAGACCTCAGTCTGAGACTGACTCACCTTGGATTCACCCAAAGCCTGTAAAAGAGAAGACTAGTTGAGCGGAGGCAGGTGAATGACAATGGGCATCTCCTCTGCTCTGCGAAGACCCGCAGACCAAACGTCGAAGGGCATATGGATGGACAGAAGTAAAGATTAATTACCCTATCTGGCTTGCAATCAAACTGGAATCCAGCACCATTCAGTCAAATATTTTGACTGGATTTTTAAAAAGGGTTGGATTAGCTCATTGTTATTATTCACTGTAGCTACTCATATAAACAGATAAATATGTCACTATTTAAGCCGAATGCTCTTTTCCAGCTTCGAAATTATACAACTGAGAGCAAAGTTTGGCTATCTAAAAGTAATCAAGCCTAATGCTTCATGCTGTACAGTAACCTTTTTGCCTGAAGAGGTCAGGAAGGAAATATTTTCCCATGCTAAGGGGTAACCTCACTTTTATTTTTCAGCGGTTGACATGTTCTTGAGGTACTTGCTCGTTAACGCTGGAGACACAACGTGCCACTGCCTAATTCTTTGTGGCAGAGGTGTTACTACTCCGGTTAGGAGAAAATGTCTAAAACCCCAGAAAAAAGGGAATAGTTGTTCCCTTTGCTTGTCAAGATACGGCTCAATCATTCCTCTGTGGTCCTCCAACTTTCGGTCTACTTCCTTACACTTTCAGTCAATCAAACGTAATTTTTAAGGTATCCTGTAATTCTCTAGGGCCGGGCTTTACCTATTAAACCACAAGCAAGCACAAAAGTGATACAGGGCACCAGGTAACGGCGTCTCTCCCACGCACGTGGGTACAAAACTCGTCAAGTACACCTCTGCCTAATGAGAAAGCACAGGTGTTCTGACAAGCAAGAACAACAAATAAAAAAAGAAAGTCGCTATCCTGTCAAATACTGTGTGCATATCAAGGATCCGGAATACAAAGCAGACTTAACAGCAATCACATTTTGAGTAGAATTTGCTTAAATGTAACACCTTCTCCCTCTAAGGTTTTGAGTGTGGTATCTTAAAGAAGATCACACAAATTACTCATTCAGGAAACAAAGGCTCTTTTTTGAAAGCTGTCAGCTTGCTGACAGTTATGATGAGCATTTACTTCAGGCTTGTAAAACATATTAATCAAACTTGTTCCTATAGCTTCAGTCCAAGGAGGGTTACTGTTTCTTTTAGAGAAGTGTTTTACATAAGTGAAGAGCTCTGAATATGTATACACCTTGAATGCAAACCACCGTCTATGCCATTCATTTATTCGTAATGAATAAATACTAGTCTACACGAGACTTAAGGAAGATAGAAGCAGTATATGGAAATCTTTTTATTACAAGACTATTTGCCAAAGACCTATGCACCATTCATTGAACCTTGAAAAACATTTGAAAATATGGGTTGCATTTGCAAACTTCAATGTATGACATGGAGAGCTGGCAAGCTGCCTGGTTTCTACTTAAAGGATTGTCATTCTGGGAAAAATAAATTTCTCTAACTAGACAAAAGTCAATGTTTTCATGTTTTACTGCAATCAAACTGATATGGCTGACAATTTAATGTCTCAACACTTAAAATATCTGTGGATAATCAGTTACCTCAATCAATCATAACTACAAGATTTCTCTATTTTCAAAGCCTGTATACATATGACTGAGATATTTAACAGTTTAGAGAAACCTCCCCGTCCTTAATCCTTCATGATTTCTCTTGAGCCGTGCAGTTCTTTTTTCCCCCAAATGCACGATTTTATAATTGCCGAAAAAAAATTCCAACCCTGCACTGTAATCAGATTTTGAAACCTTTGTGTTAATGTCCTGTTTTATTTAATTTTATGTATATTTTATAGTCTGCTTGCCTGTCAAAAAGATGTGGAAATGTGCTGGCATTCCAGCTGAAGACATCATTATGAGTGAGAAAATGCTCAAGGCTTTTTCAAAGTGGGTGCTGAAACATACGTTTCTCTTCTTTGACTCCAGGGGATGCTAACAGCTGCCCCAGCAGACAGGTATTGCAAGGTCAAAGGCTAGCAGAGCTGTGCACCTTCAGGATTTGACTGCCAGCAAAGTAGATGGGTAAGTTTCTCAAAAATAATAATAAAAATAGCAACAATGATGAGACGAAGAAGGTGCTGACAACAAAAATGAAAAGGAACCTGCAAGAAGTGAATTCTGGGTAGCACAACACTTGGCAGAGCTGATTTTAATATCTGACAGGTTGAGTTCACTAATCTTTGCTATTCATATTGACGTGAAACTTCATACAGTTTTAGAGATTTGTATCTATTAAGACATGCAGCAGTGTTCCTACAACATGGGAACAAGTTTGCTAGTGCCTGCCATTCTTCTTCCTCCGTGATAAAAATTGATATGAACTGTTTTAAATGCCTAACAGATAATTACTCTCAACACTCAATAAGGAGAGCTACATCTTCAGATCCTCCTTTATCTTTAAAAAATGATAAAAAAACCCAAGCCCAAACCCCACAAACAAGACAAAACAACATTCTTCCCCCCCATTTTCCCCCCTCTCTTTTGTTTCTTTGATTACTTGGAGCCTTGTAATCAAACTAAGCTTAGTTTCGAGACCCTTGGGGCAGTATCTCTTAGTTCCCTGTCAGGCTGTGTTGCAAAACAATCAATCTTGCTCTCGCGCTGGCTTGGTGGAAGTGCCACGACACGAGGAGTGCAATGCTTTGCTCTGGCTGTGAAGCTTCGATGACAAAAGTTTTTATCAGAAGCTGACTGTATTTAGGGTTATGAATATGCAATGACTCTCATTAGTATTGAAGCACAGGAGCACGGGCTGACATCCCCCGCCACTTTTAGCTGCTGCAGAGTCGTCTAATGAATTGTCTTGCTCTTTCACTCGCACAGGCTTTGCTGTTACAGCTCCCCGTTCCAAGGGGAGTTGCCCGGTTTGAGGATACTATTGACGGCAGAAATTAATTGCCAAGAACCACTCTTGATTTTGTTAAACAGTGTTGAGACAGTGTTTAAATTGTCAAAACAGAAAACTATTAAACTCTACAGGAGACAAAATCATCGTGAGTGAGAGAACCCGTGTGTCCATATGCTGAGCCATGCACAAGCACACAGGTGTGGCACAGGTATGTATGCGTACGCTCTTGAAATCATACCTATGCATACAAACATACGCATATGTATCAGTGACGGGTCTCAGAAACCGGGTGTCCTGCTGATTTATCTATTATTTTTCCAACTAGAGGAAACGGAGCTAACGGAAAGTTCTCCAAATGAGCAGGACTCCAATACATTGCTATTTGATCAACCCTTTAATACTCTTTCTTCTCCCTTTGGGACCCTGCCAAACATTTTTCAGCTCACACATCTGCAATCTTTATGAATGAGTTACTGATAAGGATGTTTCCAACAAATGATTAAGATATCTGGCTTGATTTGTCATATTTGAGAGGATGTGTAAGCTTTCAGAAACAAGTGGAAATGACCCTTTTTTTCCCAATTGGTTAAATTAAGTATTTTTTCCCTATTCATCTGAAATTTCTTCTGACATAAAAGGAGCTTTTGTGGCTCTCTGCAGATTGTGAAGGATAGAATGAATTGAAACAGATAATATATTCCAAGAAGCGTAAGTAGCATTCTGAAAGGTGTGCGCGTACTGCAAATAATAATGGATATGAGGTTCTCCCAAGAAGATGTCAGCCCCTCGCAGCTCTTTATCCATTTAATCAGTAATGGAAATGGTCCCAGTGCAAGGAAGGAGGATCTGTTTAATTTTTACTGCGATTTTTGGCACCGTTGCTCTAATGCGAGCTTGGTTTACCTCTTGACCCAACCCCAGGAGTGCCTGTTCTCATCAGCTGGAGAAAAAATAAACATAAAGAACATCTACATGTTGGGAGTATCGAATACAAGAGCAGTTTAAAATAAATGCAGTTCTGACAAAAGTGGCTCAAGTATCATACATCAAACACTTGTTACCTCTCTTGGCCTTAGTGATTGCACGTGACTAAGAAAGAGTGAGTGATAAAATCTGAAGAAAGATGAAACCAATCTGGGCCTTTTTAAAGATCATCAATCATTCTGCGCAGCCATGATATTATTAGTTCCAGTAAGCTTTGTTCTCCCATTTTATGGACATCATAAACCCCCCACCCCTAGACCAATGCTACCATGGGAAATCATTTTTATGGGCAGCATCTTAGTGTGGGCCAATCAGATCTAATCACATAACAAGCTACTGAATTATTCAACGTTCTCCCTAATTTTGCATTCTTCCTGCACTTTGCTGTCACTGCAGGGTTTTAAAAGTATGTGTTTTTACAATATTTATTAAGAAGATAACCATACGCAGGAGTTTTGCTTTCTCTATGTCTTTCAATAATCGTTTGTTCCCTTAGATTGTTGCAGTATATACATTACTATATAGATAATATTTTTTCTAAAAGGAATAGCAATCCACAATGTGGCACTCGGCTTTAAACTCTTTCAGCTTTTAAAATACTGAACGTAAGGACGACAATAGTGAAACAATTGTGTTCAAACATAAAATATTCAGATTTACTGAGCAAACTGTAACCAGCATGTCCCTTAGCTGTTGCTATGAATACAGGGCTCACATTGTATATGAAAATATTTCAGTTTTAATTGCAAATCTGTGCAGAGATGATTTGGGGTCTGTAATTAGCACATAAATTCCAGACTTTGTGACTGCTGTGAAAACACACATTATTTATGGAACGATTATCTAAATATAATTCAGTGTTTTTTCCTTTCAACAACTACTGTAAAAGTCTGATTTAATAAAATGTGAAAAATTTCCCGTCTCTTGCACTTCTGTTTACATTATGAAGCATTCATTCCTCTGCACTGCCATTTCCCACTCGACCTGCAGTGGACTTTGCTTTCAGTGGCTCCATACTTCACTCACACCTTGGGGAGGTTTCTTCACAACCATAAAGTGCCAGGCACTTAATTTGTTTAAAATGAAAGCTTGGATTATGCAAATAGCTCTGAACTGCATGAACAGAGCGAGTTTATGTGACCTCCGTCCTCGTGCTTTTCATCCAGGCTAGAAGAGGGAATAGATAGGAGCCCTGTCTGAGCTGGTTTTAAGCTACTGTATGCAGATTTCCAGTTATCCGGACAGGGTTACTGGAAGGACAAAGTGGTCTCTTGTTCCCACCCACTTATTGTAAACTGCAGGCTCAGCCACTTCTAGCTCCCATCAACGTCACGTGCAACTGGCACAAAATTTGTCTTCGTTTCCACTGGAATTCTTCCTTACCAGCAATCCCATGCATTTTCAAAGCTGGTTACTTGCGCAGCCCATTTTGCAGCAATAATTTTTGAGACCCTCTTCCATTCTAGAGTTTAAAAGCCTATTTTCAGGTTATATGGAAGTGAGCGTTTCCCTTGCCAGTGTTGCGCTCATCTCTAGGTCAAGGGCTGTCACTGCTGGTGAAGGGGCTGGGCACTGGCTAAGCACAAATACCACAATGGCAGGTTAAATAATAAAACAACTGCTGTTGCAGTAACAACAACAGCAAAAATCCATAATATGGATGTAATTTACATCAGAATGCAACACACCTGAAAATTTCTCCCTTCTTCCCTTTTTCCCCATCCTCTTGGGTTGCTCTGTATATAGTTTTGCTGTCTTTGAAGGAAAATCTTTCCCCACTCTCCCTCTGCATCCCAACTGCGAGACACCTATTGCCTTGCTGTCTCCGGCTGCTCCAGCAGCTCTGTGCAATGGCAACCTCAACAGCCACCACAATAAAAATAATCGCAATAATCGCTAGCAGAGCTGCCTCGCCTCTCCCAGGGCTGCCTCCCCTTGCACCAAAAGCTGTGCCTGCAGGAGCATCCCCCAGCCCACCCCGTGGGACGAGAGTGGGTGGGCTGGACACCGTTTCAATGCCAGAAATGTGCAATTTTTTTTGCATGAGGCTACCAGGATTTGCCCAGAACTGGGAGCGACACCTCCCCGTACATCTGCCTGGTTGCCGGCGACGGACCCAGGCAGGATCCGTGCATGGCGTACCTCGCAGCCTGGCCCCCGGGCTTGAATTTCGATTTGAACAGCGATATCAATGTCATGGCACACACGCTCCAGGAAGGGAGTTACGAAGAGTAATTGAGAGATTCAGCGTGAAGCCACTGAAAGCTGTAATTTAAAGTTCCAGTACTACTATTACCATTAAAATTTAAAGTGACAGAGGCCCAATTATGAACGGTTATTTTCTTAAATAAAATTGCTTTTTTTTATCCTCTGTGAAGCACTCATTTCTGGCTAGCCATCACTGTCACCAGGACCTGTCTCTGTGGCTTCTGGTGTCAGCGAGATGCTGAGCCTCCAGCCCCTGATGAGGAACGGATCAACAGGGCAGCGAAGCTGGAAACCTTGCAGGGGATGGCAGAGCAGACAGCTTTGCAAGGAGATCTGCAAGGGGTCCAGCCTGCTCTCCTGGCAAAACTAGGCACAACTTTAGTATCTGAAGGAGACCCCAACCCTGCCTTCATAAACTGGAAATGGCATCCAGGGACAGTGGAGACACCGAGTACGTTTTTAGTAAAGAAAAAAAGGATGGGTGAGACTGGAGATTTTCTCTGACGGCCAAGTGGGTTAGCAATTATTATCAGTGCTTCCTTCATAATTTTAATGTGAACATTTTCTGGTTGTTTACATGACAAACCTTAGCATGCAGTACCACTTATTAGGCTGTCTACTCAAATAATACAAAAAATTCTCCTGGATATTTATTTGGCTGATGCTACACCTATATTCACTTCAGATGAATAGGTTATACTGTCTTTAAAACATCGGTGGGACAGGTGGCAGAAAGCTATAGGACCCAAGTGCTTGCAGTGGTCTCACAATATTGGTATATTTTTCTTAATGCCTGGCATGATGAGATGCCACGAGGACCTGAACTTTCATATGAGAAGGAAGGTACTTCTTTCTGGGAACACACGAAGTTTTAACACAGAATCTCTCTGAAAAGTGGCAGAGTTCTGCTGCCTTTTACACAAGGACTTCCAAAAGTGAAAGTGGCATTTGGCTCACAGGTAGCAGAAATGTAGTTTAGGAATTTAGGGAAATAGAGCTGTCCTAAGAATATCAACCAGGCCATCTGATGTATGTATGTACAAAATTCAGATCAATTGGATTCATTTCTTTCCATGTTATTATCAATATAAATGCATTTTAATTGCAAATGCAGAACAATGAATCCAGTGTTTTCAGGTGAGATCAGTGACACACAAATAACCTGGGCATTCACTAATAAATGTCCAGGTAGAAAGGAAAGCAGAGCACTTTTTGCAAAGCTTAAGAATAAATTATTTCTCTTTACAAGTGATATCAGCATATCAGGTTATTTTCCTAGCCACCCATCAAGCAGCGGCACACGAGACCATGGCATACCATTCCCACCTTCATCGATGTTGCTAAACAGAAGAATATGAGATATTTTCCATACATTGGTCATCATCAGCCTGAACAGTTTTCTTTTTTAATCCCCACATTTAACCAAAATGGGAGTGATCAGAAGAAAACATCTGAGAAATCCCTCAGACCACACTAGAGAGCATTCACCAAGGAGGGCTGTAATGTAGAAACAGAAGGATGTTCTCTTTGAAGGCACCTCTGGGGAGGCAGAAGATGATTGCAAGAGCAGAAGGCAGGAATACACCCACCAACTCACAGAATAAACTCTGTTTGATAGTCGGGAGTACCTGCATTACAAAAGAAATCTACAGAACAGATCAGGGAGATGATCTGGTGGTGTGGTGGATCTTTTCCCTGGCTACTCCCCATAGCAGAACTTAAGGCCATCAGTGGAACAGGTTTTTAATTACAGACCGTAGACTGTTGTCAGCAGTTAGCTTTCTGCAATACTGGCAAACTCAGTAGTGGGGGTTCAGCCGCTACTTTAAATATTTGAAATGGGACACCGTGTAGAAGCCAGAGGCCAGCATCCCTCTGTGCTAGGTGCTGTACAAACACAGGACCAAAACATCTGTTCTCCATGTCCAAGAGCTTACAACACATGGAGTTAACCGGAAACACCTTACCATCCTTTTAGGCCCATGCTGGCAGTGACGCTGAACTTTAGAGGTAAAAATTCATCCCTTATGTTACTCCAGAGGCATCTGTGCACTTATATCATCACGTATTTGGTTCTGAGTTTGACCTGGCCAGGGCTGGTCCTGCACTCGAAGTAAAGCACCGTTGTGTAGCATCACTAAAGCAGCTCCTCCAGGCACCATCCTCACAGCTGGCTGAATACTGGGTCCAAGTGACCTCTGTGATTCAGCCAGAGCTTTCCTGCAAAGACCGGTAAAGACTGGTCCCAAAGAAGGCTAATTAGTGTTGGCCTAGCTAATGCTGGTGAATCATTCAAGGAGGGACACATGCTCTGTGCAGATGGACAAAGCTGTGATTTGCTGCCAGATTGAAAAAAAAAAAAAAAAATTATGTTATGCACTGTAGACAGTCTTTACCTGTTTTAATTTTTAATAGAAATGTTCCTTTTTAAGTACCAGGAGCAATACGAGTTTAATGTGAGCTCAGAGGACCGTGCAACACAAGCATAATTGACTCGCTGCCATCGCTTGCTAGATATTTTTTCCTTTCCCTTTTCTAAGTCTTAATGTTTCCTAAGTTCTTAATGGAAACAGAACATGCTAGAGAGCCAGCATTTGACACAGAGCTTACAACCTAGTAGTCAATATTGAAATTGGATTTGAATTACTGTGTAAGTAATTGCCGATAAGAAAACTGGAGTAAAAAGGCTGTGGAAAGACATAAAGCACCTGCAGGTCATAGGCAAAGGAAACCAGAAATAAAAATGTTTGCGGAGGTCAAAGGTTTAAATTTTTAATTGTTATTGTATCAGGGAACGGAGGCCACTTTTATGTGTGTGGCTTTCCTCTGTAAAATCAGAGTTTGTCTTACATGGAAGTTTGGTATCTTTCCACTAACCAATGTCACAACTGAAAAGCCAAACAGATGAACAATATTTACACTGAACCTTTGAACTGTTGGCCTGATACTATCACTCTTTTTAATCACAAAGTAGCTCAGTGTTTAACTAACCTTACTTTCATCTTCTCTGCCTCTGCTTGTGCTACATTACCCCGTCTGCAATAAACAGGGAAGAAAGCTGTAACATCCTGAGTAGTGACTATAACCTGTCCTCCCCATAATGACAGGTTTATGCAGTTCGTCAAAACCCATCATCTGAACAGATAAGATTGAATTCAGTGACTGCCGAATTGGACATACTCCGAGCTGAAATAAAAGCAGTGAGGTGTCTGTGCTTATTAGGGGCTTCCTAATAGGAGAAGTCTTGGTGTCTTACTGAAAGGCAGCTTTGCTGTCATCTATGGTGTTTTCTGGAAGCTGAAACTGTAAAAATCAGTGAGAAACTGTATTTGCTTTATTCACCAGACAAAATCTCATAATACCACTTTAACCGGGAAAAGAACATCACTACTTAAAAAAACCTGGAGCCACTCCCAATTTTAGGGGGCGGATTAGGGAAGATGAAGTCATCACATCCTCACCCAGGACTACTAACAATGCTGTATATTGCGTACAAAGCTCCCAACCAGACTGATGTTTCTGTTAAAAAGTTCAGCAGTGATCGTGTCAGTTGGGACGTAACCTGAAGTTCCCAGTTAGGTTTCAGAGTAAACAACATGCTGGAAAGAACCAGAGCACCTCCAGTCTCTAAGAGCTTTTTGTTTCTCTTTCTTATCAAAGTTCTTAGCAAAAACTAAGCCAGAACAAAATTAATTGGTTTTTTACATGTTTTTGCAGGAAGGATGGCTTCACAGCTGTTTCTAGATCCTGCGAACAGGTCTAACTAAACACATACGAGCAGTATAACTCAGTTACTTTTGGGTATTACTCCTTACCCTTAACAGCATGAAACAGAGAAGGAGGGGATCTATTTAGTTGCAGTCTGGACCTGTGGTTCTATTTCCAGCTTTAGCAACAACTTTTCTAGTATTCTTGATAATGACATTTATTTTTTCTGTATTTCAATGTATTCACCTGAAAAGAAGTATATTAATACTTTTCCATTGCATATTGAAGCTAAGGTCTTGATTTATGCAAGCAAAGTATTTTGAGATCCTTGTAGGAAAGGAGGTATAGAAAAGGAAAGCTGTAACTGGGGATTAGCTGGCAAGTAACACCAGCTTATGGCACCACCACCTTGGGGTGATGCCGTCACCTCACAGTATACCCTTTTCCCCCCTTCCATTAACAGACCTTAGCTCAAACCTTATAAAGATATAATTTGCACAGATGCAGAGGTGAGCATGACCCTCAGAACTGTCTCTGAGACAAAGGAAAATGTTTTCTTGTGGAGAAAGCTCATTAACAGTCTAAGCAACGATGGAATCAGCACTTGGGGTAACTCCAAAACCACCTACTCAAACTGGCGAGGAAGAGAGTTAGAGACAGATCCTGGTGGCAGGATTAATATTTTCCCTGGCTTGGCTCTTGTGATTTATGTTCACGGCTATTGAAAGCAAAAGAAAGAAAGGTTTCAAAGCTGTGTTTGTATTCCCCAGCAGAGCTGTTTGTGATTTCCATTTTGTAGGAGATTTTCGTTTCTCTTTTATCCATTACCAGGCAGACAAAACCCAAAGACTTCTACTAATTCTTATTCCCCTCCATTGACATCACCACCAGATATAAATTTGGGAAAGCAACTCACAGCATTCAGTTCAATTAATATGCTGGTGTTGTCCCTGGACTGGAGAATGCGTGTAACTACGTATGTTTGCTGCTCACCATCCCTTCAGCAGAGGAACTGGAGAGGAGAAGGGAAGGAAAGGAAATTTTTAACCTGTTCATCTGCTTTCCTCTATCTTTTCTGCCATATAAATAGAAAACTAGGTTGCATGCCAGTTAACACCTTCGTGAACAATAAAATGCCTGTATATATGAGATAAGCAAAAGGACACTGCTCTGAGGTCCTTTGAGTTTATGCTTTGTTTATGCTGCTTCTTGGTCCTATTCCTCCCTTACTTCTTTAATTTGTATAAGCACGTAACACACGGAGGGCATTCAAGCAGGACAGGGAACCAGCTAGCCTCCCAGCGCATAGGGTGTGAAAGAGAATGAAGGAGCCGTCATTAAAACACCTTTCACTTACACGTGTCTGCATTAGGAGTACCTTGTTAGGTACACTGACGACAACGTTGTCGGGAGCAAAAGGAGCTTACAAGAATCGACTTCAGTTTGGGCCTTGCTCCTGCGAATTAAGCATATATTTAACACTGTCTTTGCTCAGGAAAGTCCTCACTTAAACCTATTTAAGAAAGGATGCAAGACACTCTTTTAAATATAAGCATATTTTGTTCCCGATAAAAAGACTTTGCATTTGGTAAATTTAATTTGCATCAACAATGAAAAAGAAGTGCATGTTGCTGTATGACTTTAATTTTAGCCCCAATATCATACCCTCCACTTCCTCAGGTATAAATGTAGTTTAGACTGCTTTTGTAAACATACAGTTGAGCAGTATCTGTACTGATATTTTGCTTAATGACGAGGCTGCTCTAATGAGCCTGAACTACATAAGCTACAAGTTCCTGGCTACCGGGACCGCTGGGGCACTGCTCCCCGTGCCAGCTTTACTCATGCACAGCTCTCACTGGAGACAGCAAGAAGCATCCCAGGGTCTCTGAGCAGAGGACTGGCGTGGGGCCATCCTCATGCAATGCAGGTAGGGGGTCTGGGGTAGTCTGACCTGAACTCTCAGCACAGACCTAGCCACAACGCTTTGTAGGATCAGACCCTTGATTTAAAGCAATAGTGGAAATCTTGAGGTGGGTGAAATCATTGGATACAATGAAATGATGACAGACCTGTCCATGGATGTCCAGCTGAAGGCATGGATGTTCCTCAGCAACACTGAGGACTGTAATTATACACAGCAAGACGGACACATAATGGGGGAAAGAAAAGAAAAACCCTCCTTCATCCCTCACTCTCTCAACCCACCACCCTGCATAACCTCTCGTAGCTTGAAGCAAGACAAGAAAGCCAGCATTTTGCACCTTCCAACAGCTTTGACATGACAGGTATGGTATTTTCTAACCCACAGTATTGCCAAGGAAATCCGCCCTAGCAAAAGTGCAAAAGTTTTCAGTGTAAGGAGGTGGGGTGCAAAAACTGGCTTGTAGGCAAAGGTTGAAATGACTCAATCTGAAACAAAATGTAAAGCAATTACTGCTAGGGAAAAAAAGATCATGCTGACATTTAAAGGCTGCAGTGATAGTATCTGTCCCTTCCCAGGCTAACATAAGCAGCCATGATTTGATCCCCAAACATGTTTTTTTTTTTTTCTTTTTTGATATTTAGGATACCCTTTATTTGGAGGTGGGGGGCAGCGGGATGAATTGCCTTAACTTCAGTTGTTGATGCAGAGAAATAATTGCCACCCCAGAAAGGTAATTACATATGCCATTGTTTATACACATAATAGGCCTGGAAAAGCATGTTCTGCAGATAGAAAAAAAAGAAAATCCTGCTTTCACATCAGGGTGGAACACTATGTAAAGTGACAGATTGCCACAAATAGCATTCAAACCCTTGCACATTAGCAGTTGATTTTTCTTCTGGGGAAGAGGGGGAAGGGATGAAGGTTATGGAATAGGGTGAAGAGAAAAAAAGAAGACAGTTTTGTTCAACAGCCGTAGTAACATATCCAGTGGTTTTTACTCTCCTGATTGCTGCTAAATGAACCTGATCTTTAAGAAGTTGTTTTTAAAGTCACTGCCTCAAAGGGACATTTGAAAGCCAGCATTTTGCACCTGCCAACAGCTTTGACATGACAGGTATGGTATTTTCTAACCCACAGTATTGCCAAGGAAATCCGCCCTAGCAAAAGTGCAAAAGTTTTCAGTGTAAGGAGGTGGGGTGCAAAAACTGGCTTGTAGGCAAAGGTTGAAATGACTCAATCTGAAACAAAATGTAAAGCAATTACTGCTAGGGAAAAAAAGATCATGCTGACATTTAAAGGCTGCAGTGATAGTATCTGTCCCTTCCCAGGCTAACATAAGCAGCCATGATTTGTCCCCAAACGTTTTTTTTTTTTTTTCTTTTTTGATATTTAGGATACCCTTTATTTGGAGGTGGGGGGCAGCGGGATGAATTGCCTTAACTTCAGTTGTTGATGCAGAGAAATAATTGCCACCCCAGAAAGGTAATTACATATGCCATTGTTTATACACATAATAGGCCTGGAAAAGCATGTTCTGCAGATAGAAAAAAAAGAAAATCCTGCTTTCACATCAGGGTGGAACACTATGTAAAGTGACAGATTGCCACAAATAGCATTCAAACCCTTGCACATTAGCAGTTGATTTTTCTTCTGGGGAAGAGGGGGAAGGGATGAAGGTTATGGAATAGGGTGAAGAGAAAAAAAGAAGACAGTTTTGTTCAACAGCCGTAGTAACATATCCAGTGGTTTTTACTCTCCTGATTGCTGCTAAATGAACCTGATCTTTAAGAAGTTGTTTTTAAAGTCACTGCCTCAAAGGGACATTTTCTGTTGTTGCCATCTTGTGCAAATACCACTTCTCCTAAAGTGGCCTTAATTTGAATTGCTTTGAAAGCAGACCAAATAATCTGGTAGAATATGGTATGGCATGATGCATCTCGTCTTTGTGCCTTTAGTACCATGTAGAAAGTGAATTTAGGTCAAAAAAGGACAGCTAAAGTCTCTTTTTTCCCCTCCCATCGTAATATATCTAACAACAAAAGAATAAAACAAAGTGTACTGTGATGTCAAACCCATTCTGTTTTTTTTTTTAAATGCAAAATATGTATTTCTTCAAAATATTGAAAGTATCAGGGCTGAACAAAGGCAAAAAATACATATGTATTTCGATATTGAACCGAGCATTTTTAGATGTCGAAGCAATTCATAGCAGGGCTATTCTCTGCTGCAGTGTCCAGCAAATTGCATGACCTGCTTGTTAGGCTTGACAACAGTGTTTTACCTAACAAAGGCCTCAACAGCTCAGAGCAGCAGAGGAATGTCAAAATGAGCACATTTCACACACAGATGTGTGACCATAATAGTCTATAAGAAGATGCATGGGGTGGAGGGAAGGGGCTGGGGGCTGGGAAGGCTAACAGTTAGCAGTAGGGACATGGCCCTACTGACCACATTTAATCAACCCTTCTGTAAACAATTCAACATTTTCATTGTTCTCTAAAAACTAATAAAGAGAAACAAGCACTTTTCATTCATCTTGAAGTAATTTTCTGTCAGGTTTGAGCCCCTTGTGGCCTACAGCTTGTGCATTGCTAGCTGTGTGATACAACAACTATTTCAATTTATTTTACAAACTCTGGCCATTCACATGTCAGTTAGTGTTCACCAAGCCGGCATCTGAAATTGTGCAGTTAACGAGTTTTACAACATTTCTATCAAGAGAAACTGTTTAGCATAACTGACTCTTAAGGAGTTATTATACCTCTAAAAATCCATTTTAAGGGGCATTATTTAAATAAAATAGAAAAACGGTTCACTGCCTTTTAAAGGGGCTACAAAAAAAGTCCATCAGATCCAGTGCAGTAATCCTCAGCTTAAAGCACTCTTGAGAGCACTTCTGGGAATTATCAGCATAATGAAATGTTTTGTGAAATGTCCAGATAGATTCCTCTACTCAACAATTTTACTGCACCATATTTATTTTCCTCCTAGTTTTTAAAGAAGTGAATTACTTTTTTGAGGGGATGACTCTACGTTGTGCAGATTAACTGAACGCATTATTGCCAAAGCTGTAGTATAAGTGAGGGGTTCAGTCTGTGTGCAGTCTATATATGTTTGCAGGGGGAAAAAAAGAAGTCAAGCCCTTTATACTATACTCAGCTCTAAAAGGGTTAAATCACAATGAGGCTTATGCAGATTTGCATTTCTCTTGTACTGCATTTTTCCCATACTCTTAAACAACTTTGTTATGCAATGGCACCTGTAAAATACTTTATTGAAAACAATTCTCAAGTTAATTAAGCAAACAAGAAAAGCTTATAAAATTGAAATTTGGTGTAAAGTGCCCTGAAAAGGAGAAGTTTCTGAATTTTAACTTAAAGAGTTGATATCTGTCTATTAACTGCGGTGACCAATGGTCCAAAACTGCTAACACCAAGAGTCCATAATGGTAGAAAAACTGCAGCATATAAGTGAGTCAATCTCAGCATATTAAACCACCTAATGGAGTAAACCCCACGTCTGCCATGTAAATTAGTGAGTCTTTCCACCTAAAATGAGCACTGGTAAAAGAAAAATTACATTACAGTACAATTACAGGTACAGTAGGTACAATATCCAGATGTACATATACAAAGTACACAGATATAGTGATAACATATATGCAATGGCCTGTCCGGCATTATTTGTTCAATATCACTTCTATCTAGTTCCACTAAAAGCCTCGGGATTAAGTGCCAGCAAAAAAAAAATTTGTCCCAGGTCTTAAGAATTCTTTGCACCGATTCTAAGACAGAGTGCCTAACATTGTCACTCCTAGAGACTGATGGATCAGTAACTTTGATCCACAAGACATCTGGACAATAATTCATGGTCTTGGCACCTTCTCAGAGCAAAGGTATAGCCTTTCCCAAAGGTATAACCTTTCCCCAATCACTGTAGGCAGCACTACAGCAGCAGTGCCACAGGAGCTGTCTCCCAGGGTCTACCAAGACAGAAATGCATGCAGGATGACTTCCAGACTGGCAAATCTATGACTGATTAACAATATTAAGTGAGATAGTGGACATGGTCCTAACAACTGGGCTACAACTCAGTTTTGCAAGATGCTAAGCATGTTGGCACTGATTTTTTACATATTACGATGCAGCAGAGCTGGTTACCCCATGGTTAAAGCAGTGTGCTTGTTTATGACTGAAAGCTTTACTGGAGTGGTGTCATGCTCCTTAGCACTCTGCTTCAAACCTTGGTATAGCAAAACACATAAAACAGGAGAAAAAGGAGAGGGTTTTAAAAATATATTGCTCAAATTTATGTTAGAATCAGAGGAAAACTTTATATAGGAGGCTGGACTACTGAAAGGTAGGGAAGGATGAAGGCTATCAAATTTCTAGGTACTAAAGATTTTGGGCAGTGAAATTTAAAAGCACGCACTGTCCAGTGAAAAAGTGTGTCCAACTCCAGAGAGCAAACCAAGGAGGGACCAGACCAGAAGTGAACGCTCACTTTGTACGAGACTGCTAATACAGGCAAAACCGTGGAAGAAACAAAGGAGTGAGATGAACTTAATCCTAATGACACTTTCCAATCTTATGCATTCGGGCTTAGTTGTTCCTAGCATGGTCAACTAGTAGATGCTGTAGCAGGAGGAGGAAAAGTCTGCTGGAAGGAGGTAGAAATAGGTCATAAAGATATCCTAAATGGTCCTCTCGTGTTTATAGCATATGTCTCCTCCTCTGTACAAACCCCACTTCTTTCTGCTCCTTGGCCTGAAGAGAGTTTTGATGGGGAACTCAGAGCTGTATCTACAACCAAGGGCAGCAGCAGGAGCTCTGAAATGAAAATGAATGGATAATCACAAATTCGAAGCCCTCAGAGTGGCCCGCTTTACTGTGTGCTGGGGACATGCAAAAGATGCAAACACCTAAGAGGAAGGCAGGGATATGAAGGAGTTTGACTGCAGTCATGTATTTCAGCGCAGCTAATTACAGTCATCTATTTTCCATGAGTTTAAGTACTATGGCAGTAGGATTTCTTTGTCCGCTCATTATTTATACATAAGTATTTGGCCAAAATGGAGGTAAATATTTTTCAAGCATGCACAGAGGTGTCACTGATTTTCTGTTCCACAGTGGAAGGTCTTTTCCTTTTGGGGAAACATCTATGTAAAAAGAAAAAAGAGGGTGAGTTTTAGGTATGACATTTATTTGTGACAAATGAAAACTCAATGACTGATTTTTCGCGTGTCCAAAGCCTCGATGCTTGCTCCACTGCTTTTTTATTTGCTCACACGGGTTCAATTTTTTGCACAGCAGTTGTTTCACTTAATTTTTCTCTTTTCCAAAAGGACTGGTTTCCCCCCACCACAAGTAACATGCACACCTAATTTACAGGAGACTGCAGTAGGGCTTGGAGGTACCCGAGATTGAAAGGGTCTAAGCGGGGGTGCAGACAAGCTCTAACTATATCCTCCTGCAGCCCCGTGTGGGGTCAAGTCCCTGCCAACAAGCCATGGGTGGGAAGCACCTTGGCTGAGTGTGTCCTTAACTTGGTGTAGCTGGGAATAGGCCATTGCTGGTTCATTAATTATTCCACTAAAAGCTAGCTTGGCTATCCTTCATCCCACACCGAAGTCTACAGTTTGGACATCGCAAAGCTCTAAAATATGAGAGAATGTTATTATTTTAACCCTGTACCTATATGCACAGCCAGTCTTTTGGTTCATATTCCTCTACACTGCTGGGCTAGCTGTTTTCCATCCTTATTCCCTGAAAAACACTTCCCTTATAAGTAGGCAGGGAGCATGGTTAGTGGAAAGCTGCGTAAGTGCATTCTACCTCTCTGGGGGATTTGTTGTCCTTGTTAAACCTTTTCCCCTTTAGAGAAGGCTTGTGAATGCTTTGCAGCACCAGGAATGAACTGAAAGGATAATGTTAATGGCATTTGAAACAATTAAGACACCATAATTCAGGTTTAGGTAGACAAGCCTGTCTTCAAATTATCATTTAAAACCATTCAAAATCATATAGAAATAAAACAAAAACTGAATAGCCACAACATCAAAGCAGACACTGCGTGGTGAAGAAGACATTTCTGTTCACAACCTCTGTCCCTAGGTTGGTGACAATCTAAATGCCAAATTCCCTCATGTTCAGCAGAGCTATGTATCAGGATAATGAGATGCAAGTCCATGCCAGTTTGGCACTACTAGTAATAATATCAAAAAGCTTTGTTCTGAGATACTTGTGATCTTTGATAGTCAGGAAGAAGCAAAACATGAAAAAAAAAAAGGAAAAAATATATTAAAAGAAAAATATTCAAAACTTTTCTTTTAGCTCACCTTTTATATTTTGTCAGGTGACTTAGGCCGACTTTCCTTGGCCTTTTGGGATGTGATGACACAGCTATTTGCCACAAGGCCAAAACTCCAGTCACAGACTTTTAAAACAAAGTTTCTTTTGACTGTAAAGTTGAGGCTGGTTGGTACAATCACCTCTGTGAGTGCTGGAGGTGCAGCCTGCCTCTATCACTGCCACAGCTGCCTATAAAAATAAAGGCATAACAGTAAGAATGTCCCTTTTGTTGCTTTTTTCTACCCTGGCTTCCAAGAAATGGAGCTCTTTTGGTTGTGGAAAGGCTATGTACATGTTGTAATAAGTTTTGAACTCATTAGCTGATTGCAGCTGAATTGCTAAGGGTATGGAAGATTGTGAACCTAGAAGCAGAGCGAGAAACTGTTTGCACTTGTACCTCACCATGGTCAGGCACATCCAAATGATGCATGTGGCAGGTTCTTTCCCATCCCATAATATGCCCATTGACTTATTAATATCCAATTCAGCTGCCAGATGTTTTCCCATTTATTTCTGGATCACTTCTGGATCACTGGTTTTGCCCATGGTCCCTTCACCTTCTCTTCCTCTTTCAGCCAAGTCAAGCACCACTCACAACAAATGGACTAGTTTCAGCCTCACGCTATCAGTTGCCGTAAAAATGCAAGATTAGGCTTGAATTCACTCAAAACCACTTCACTTGCTACTTCATAGGCATGGAGGTCTGCTCATTTTTAAAGGATGGTATAAAAGAATATGTAAAAAACCATAGTTCTGTAACCAATTGCACCAACCACAGACAGTAGAAATAATGTGTAAATGATTACCACTAACTAAAAAAAGTCCATGAACACAACCTACCACAACAAGCTGTAGAAACCACCCTATAAAAGTAGCAATAGAAAGCACAGTGCATCCCACCTTACAGAAGGAAGAGGTGAGTGAACAGAAGAAAGTAGAGGAAACATCGGCATCTACCTCGTGAACCTGGAAGGTGACTGAGTATACTGGAATCTGGGAAAAGACCAACACCTCAGTTGACACAAAATGTGCAGATGCACCCGTTGCAAGAGAAGTTAGGGCAATTTTTCTGAGAGGCAGTGACACCTGGGACTAATGCTCCTCTGCCATCAGCTGCTCGTGGGTAATCTGACCGTGGGCTGGACGTCCATGGGGCAGCCCTGGAGTGGGGCCAGACCCACAAGTACAGTCAGAGACTGAGTCTGGCGGAGGAGCGAAACAGAGGCTTACAACTCATGTGATTGGATAGATTTCTGTCATCAAAGTGGTCTGGGACCTGTCCTGGTGTATGAGAAGCTTTTGACAGCAAGCTGACAAGGAGACTGAGCCACACATCCCTGGGGCAGACCGAAGCCTTGTCCTTCCTTTGTCATCATGGCTGGCATCGGGACTGCTGAGATACGTTTCCTCAGGGAGGAGAACACCCTGTTTGTTTGGGCAGTGCCATTTTCTTCAACTAAACCACTATTTCTGCTTTCACTGAGTGCAGGATTGACATGCTTTCATCTATCTGTGGGGAATTTTCTTCATATGAATAACAATGGCATCATTGATACGGTGATTTTCTTGGGAAGGTCTTGCAGTAGGTTTGCAAGTCAGACAGAAGCTCTAGCTAGCAATCACTTGAGCAACAAATAATATCTTTAATGTCCTGGAGTGCCAGTGCTTGATGTTTCAGGAGTAGCTTTTATTTATCATTCTGTATGTCACCTACCTACCTCAGATGATAGTGTAAGCTGCTCTTTCTGGATGAAAGGCAAAAATAAAAGTCTCACTGTATTTTAGAGGCAATTCAAACAGATATTTTTGCATTGTGAAATGCGCACCGCATTTAAAGTAAAAATCTTCTGAAACAGAAGAGAAAGGGGACAGTTCATTAACATTTGGCAACATCTTGTAGTCAGTCAAAGCGTATAATCATAGCCACATTGTGCCACGGCTCATGGGACAAGATCCATTTTGTGGGACCTAACCTAAAGCTTGCAAGGCAGCTGTCCCTGTGCTTGTGCAGAAAACGTAGTACGGAGTGGTGTAAGAGAAAAGTGCAAGGGCATCTATCAGTCACTGCCTGTTCTCAGTTACGGAAGTTCACACTATAATATTTGGACGAACTGAGGCAGATGTCTTGCGTGGTCTGATCACGCTGAGGCCAGCAGACATTGACTTTAGAGGATTTAGACCATATTCCTTCTTCTCTGTGAGTGGAAATGTGACACTGGACAATTCACTAAGCTTCTAATCATCTAGGTTCTTTAGCGTGTCAAGGAAGGGGAGAGAAAGGGAGAATGGAAAAATTTTCCCTAAAATGCTTCTAAGAATGCTTTCTTCCCTCTAATGAGATCTCGCAGTATTTAATGCGCTTTTACACTGGTTCGGTTAAGGGTGAAATACGTATTTGCAAGATTCACCTGTCACCTGTAGCCTATGAACGTGAGAACTGAGTCTACGTGTTAGAGCTGGAGCAACAGGTCAAAGTCAAATTTCAGAATTTCATAGATGTGACCTAATCACAACACAAAAAAGTCAGGAAAAGCCTAACAACCAGAAGAAATGAAATAGTGATTTGTTCTGTCAAAATAAGCACAAGTGAGAAAAGTGCAACCTGTAGTATTTTTGTTGTGTAATTCCATTTGAAAGGCCATAGGAAAAAAATTGCCCATTCAGATATTAGTATGTAGATCTTTGACACAGGGCTCTCTAAAGCAATTTGCCCAATTCCCTTGAGTGTATTTTCCAACTGTACATCAAACTACTCACAGTCGCAAGCTATGCTACAAATCTATCACCTCACATGGTTCTGTGATGCTGGAAGTAAAGTACTTGCTAATGTAAGTTGTTCTAAATGAACTCTCAGAGAGATAGGAGTAACTTTCTTAAACATCCTGATGCTTTCCTCAAATATTACAGTGCTGTCCATGTACAAAATGTGCATCCATTTACCTAACTTGTTTTACATTTATTTCATCAAAATGATGCAAATGCTTTGTGTGGACTTTTGAATAAATTTATTCTGGGTTTATACTAATTTATGAACTTGGTTAATTACTAAGTTTTGCTAGATTTTTATCTAAATAAATGTGTTCTTAATAAGCTTATTAAACTGATAAATTAATTTTAAAATTGCAGTTGTACCAGTGCACCTTTTATTTAATGTAAGACAAGGTCTAAGTTAGGATACATCTAGAAAGCCGAGTGGGGGCAACCAAAAGCATATCCATTACCAAATGATCCCTTTATTTTTTTTTTTTCTCACAGCTGACTGCCTGTCTCTGTGTTAGATGTTGTTATATTGTTTACCGCATAATAGGTCCATCCAGGGTGCAAAAGGTGGATGCGCGGCTTTCTCAAATTCCTGTGCAATAATTCCTATGTAAACTCTGAAAATGTAACTGATAATACGTCAATGATTACTATACAAAGAGGTTAAATATTACAGCTAATTTCCTCACTGAAATCCAATCCAGGGATTAGCAACAATGGGGAATCTGTTTTATTTGCATTTAATTTGTACCTTCACACTATTATCTCCCATGTTTTAGTTTCAGGAAATGTGGTCTCAGGCTATTATAACCACATTTCATGCTGCAGTTGCACTGTTATTTGAGCTCTACGCTTGGAAATGACTTACTGAAAAAATAAAGCCAGCATACTTTATTTTAATTATACTAGAGCTGTGTCTAAATACAAAAAAATACTACAGTATATATTTAATATGGAGCACAGATTAACAGTTTTATGAGACATAAAATCTATCTATATCATTTTCTATTTACAAATCAGTTATATATCTTTCAACAAAACAAATGCCTATAGTGTAAAAATGAATAAGGAGAGCGTCAAACTAGCAATCACGTAAGCAGTAAATAACGTCTTAATTGGCCTGGAATGCTGGAGTTTGATTTTTTGGGGACTAGCTTTTATTTATTGATCTATATGGCATATTTATCTTTCCAGTGATTTGTACAAGTCTATTCCCTTTCCTCAATATTGGATCCATGTATGGTTTTATATTGCAAATCCCATCTGGGGAAATAGCCAAGTAAGAGAAGCACTGTTGCTTCTGGAAAAGCCATCCATTTAAAAGCTTTCACGGAGGCAAGGATAGCTTCACAGTTTTTACACTTTGTCTTCTGATAAAAAAGAAAGGGACAGAGGGAGAGGGAAGAAATGCTGCTGTTATGCCGTTGCCATCCAACACATGCTTCAACAGTCCTTTACTCTCCACCAGTTTCTCAGCAGCAAGAAAACAAGAAAGGATCCCGTGTACACGGGGAAATGTCTTTTAAATGCTCCTGCCCATGTTCCGTTTACCAGGGAGGTTAGCGGACAGAAAAGGCTAAGGTGGGCTTTATACATCGCCTGCAAGCTCCGGATTCGGTTCTTCTCAGGAGCATTTGTGCAGTTTTGTCCTTAATACTCCTGTCGTATTTCAAGCCAAGCGGCACTTCACCCCGCGCGTCGCGCTCTGCCGTGCGTCTGAGAACTGGCAAACTCAATCATCCTCAGCCGAGGAGGCTGGCAGGGCATTCTCCTCCCTGCTAAAACGTAGGTGTCTGCTGCTGAAGTCAGCACTGGAGGAAGAAGGAAATCTATCAATGAGTCTCTTGTTCCTTATAAAAATGTTGCTGGAAGTGTCACTCTGGAGACATTGCTTAGTTGTTTTGCTTAGGACTGTTAAAGATTGGCCCTTAAGAGCACTTCTGCTGTTGACGGTGGAGGAAGAAGTTTACAAACAGCAGTGTTGCACTTGCTTGACTTCTGCTTTTGTCAAAGTGATTTTATAAACACGGAAAAGATTGTGCTTTGATAGCTGTCATTGCTTTGGTATAACCTTAGCTGTCTGGAAATGAGCTAATGAAATTTTTTGGTGTGTCTTTTAGAGAATACATTTGCATTTGACATAATTAGTGGTAGGCAGATCCAGCTACATCCAGGGGGAATCTCAAGACAACTGCTTTGCCGACTATTAGTGCCTAATTTCTGAATGTCAAACCCTGCACATCTTAATTTCTAGAGAATAAGCTCAATTGAACTTGCTCCCCAGTTATGCAAAAACTGCTCAGATAAAACCAAGTGGACACCAATGTAATGAATGTGGTTATTAAATTGTTTCAATTGAAAGAACCCTATTCTTACACCATCATAATGGGAACAATTTATCCCCACTGATCGGCCTGTCTCTTTTTTCTGAGCTCTCTTTGATCTTGAAGCATATTGCAGTGGTGTGTCCTATTGAAAAGCAAAACTGGGGCAATTTTAATGCTTTTGTACCTTACCAGTGCTCTATTTTTTCGCTGTTTAAAAATAGCTGTTAATTATAAGTGCAGTTTAAATGTCTCAAGTGACCCAGAAATGCAGGTTGGAATGAGACAGATTGTGTGTCTCATATAAAACAGAGGTACTTTCACAGAGCAGTCTGAATTCAGCCCTCAATATGTATCTTTCTCTAAGGTTATTTCAGTCAGGTATTGAGCTTGTCTAGCACTAAGCTATAAAATCCCACACATTTTGAACAATGAAGAGAAAACTGGATCTATATTTACCTCAAGAATAAAAAGCCTCTTTTTCTGTGTGGGTGTATTTTGCTGGTAGTGGTTGATGGGATGAGGGCATTTCCCTTCGACTTCGGAGACCCAGGAGACCAGATGCCTCATTTAATCTCCACCTCTTCTGCCTCTTGACGTAATAAGCCCATGCTTTTAAAGAACATTTAGTGGTAATAAACTTTCAGGAGCTCCTCTTATTTTGACTGGATTAAGCACTGCATGACTACCAGCCATACCTTGCAGATATGAAATTTCAAGCTTTTTCCTGCGTTTTGAGTGGCTTGAAAAAGTCTTTTTTTTTTCTCTTCTGCCAACAATCCCTTTTAATTCCTGTCTGTGATGAGGTTCATCAAGAGAAGTCTGAAAAGTAGCATGCAAATTAAATTAAGGCATGTTAGTGATTTACTGGAGGGCCTGAACAAATCAGTTATTTATATGTCTATTTATTTGTATGTTGTTAGACAGCAATTTACAGACATTTCAATTCAGCAGCAAGTCTCTGTTTCAACTTTCTGATTAGAATAGGCTGTCAAGTGCAATGAGTTTGATGAGCTCTCCCCTGTCCCCGAAGATCAGCGGTACACATTTCAAAGCCACCACCACTTCATGAAACTGAATGGTTTAATGGCGAAGGAAGCCAAGGGTCAACCGAGCTTGGATTGTACATTCAGATCTCACTCATTAAGAGAGACTGACACCCGGTTAAGGGGTGGAAGCTGCAGGAAGGACCCGTCTGCGAGTGTGGAAGGACCTACCTGCTCTGCAGCTGAGCAGAAAAACAGCCAAAAGAGCCTTTGAAACTTTTTCCTCCCTGCTTGGTTATTAAGTGTCACACACCTTTTCTTCTTCATGCCACCTAAGAATAAAATAAAATAAAATAAAATAATTAAAAAAAAAAGTAGCAGCATATTCAGTCATTGCCTCACAAAAACTTTTTCTTAAAAAACCAGAATTTAGAGGTTCATACTCAGACACTTACATACTCACATAGTCAGATATTCATGTGACAGAGAAATATGCTCATTTGATAGTGGGAGTAAGTGCGCTACTTTGTTTTCCACACTCCTGGAAATCACTTTCAATGACAGAGATTTTAGGAATGAAATTTTACTTTCCTACAATTTTCAATGCTTAGAAAACTTCTCTTGAGTCTCAGAGGATGTTAAAAGAATAAATTGGCTATGATATATTGCAATACTGTGAGTCCAACTTCAAGAGAAGCCACAGACCTCACTAGTTTTGAACATCAGTCCCCAAAAGACCACAATGATTATATCTGCCTTTGGGAACTTTCTAATTGTGGAAACAAAAGCGCTTCCTTTAACTATTCCCACATTAACACTTAATGCTATCACGATGGAAAACACAGATTTGATAGTAGCTGAAATAATAGCACGTCTATATTTGAAACAAGAAAACTAGCATTTGGAAAAAAAATGCTCATCAGCTATCGCTATCGCTATCTTTCTACCTCTTTGGGACTACATTTTGGTGCATAAAGGATTTCTCAAGACAGTGATGTCAAGAGAAAAATTTCTACTAAAACTCCATGGGCTTTGTTTTAGCCTGTAAATTTTCACATTGTTATTCCGTGAGGCACCAGGACTGAACCTCAGTTTAAACACGTGCATGAGTTAACCACCTCTTCGACAAAGCAGTGCAAATGCAAACTCAAACGTACACTTGGAATTGAGTGCTATGCTGATGTAGGATGGACACACACTTAAAAGTTCTGCAGCACTAAGACCCTTAATTTGAATTTAGGTGACAATATTTTAACTGCACTCAAAATAATACCCCCTCAACTGAGCTAAGCAGGGACAACTGCACTGCTGGAGGAATTGTGCTCAGTGCAAGAAAGCTTTATCACAGTGGTGGTTTGGGCCCATACTGCTTTTTGTGTTTCAATTTTAAATTTCCCTTCTCTTCTGGGTGACAGTGCCTATGTCACTATACTAAAATCAAAGCCTTTTGATATATGAAGTAATGACTGTTTTTTTTTTACACAAAGAAAGGGCAATCAGCTTAAGAAAGGTTTTCATGTTTTGTTTTTCATAGAAACAGGCAAAACAGAAAATTTGTGTCTCAAAAATGAAAGAATAACCTTATGAAAGCAGAGTGGGTCACAACATGTGAGGAGAAAATATGGAGAAATAATTGTCTAAGGAGGTAGAAGTCACAAAGACTTTTCTGAATTCTTCAGGAAAGACTGTACAGATCATGTAAATAATAAATAGGTAGCAAAGAAGAGCAGACTGCAAGTTTAACAGGCAGAAGCGATAGAGGACTGTTGCTTTATGTCTACCTTCATGGCAACACTTCTCTCTGTACAGTCCTAAACTGGCCTCCCTTGAACAGCTAAACTGGTTTTATGGACTAGTAGTTCTATTCAGGCTTGGCAAAGTTCATGCAAACATGCCGGCTTTTTGTGTTTGTAACATTAATTAAACTGTTTTTTTTTTTTAAGTGTGATAAACAATCTTTTAGTAAATTCCTATTTGTCAGGGAAAAAACCCACTGTGTCAGGGAATTCATTATGCTTGCTGGGAGTAGTTCTGTTTTGATTTCTCCCCTTATTTCAGACATAAAACAGAACAGCTGTATGTTGCATATCAGACAGAACATACAGATGCATATAAATGCTTTCTATCTTCAGCTTTTGAATTTGCTGTCATGAATTGTAATGAGTGAACCTCAAATATTTGGAGACTCAGTTTCAGAGAGGGACCTAATGATTTAAATATCTAGCATCCCTCCCATGAAGCCATCTTTCCACCCCGCATTAATGAAGCTTCTGCTGTCATCCTTTATCTCATTTCAGACAGTACATGACTGAGGGCCTTTGGAGAAAGTCCAGAGGAGAGGAGCAAGAACAGGGTCAGGGAAACATGATCCATGAAGAAACCCTGAACCGAGAGTGTTCAGCCCGTAGAAATGAAGACTGCCAAGGGACACAGTCACAGTCTTCCCCTACTGAAAAGCCTGGTGCAAAAATGCACAGAGATTTGTCCTCCCTGAACACAGAGGGTAGAAAAATGAGTTATAGGCTTGAGCTGCAGAAAGGTGGAATCAGGCTGGATACAGGGAAAAGGCCATGTTTTTGGGGGTGGTTACAGGAAGATACTACAACCATAACATGGTGAGGTGTTAAGGGCATGTTAGACAGAAACAGAAATAGTTTGTCCTACTTTGGGGATGCACTTGAAGTGTTTACAAACCCTTTGACTTTATTCTTGCCTAACTACTCTTTCCATTTCCCTTCCTAGTAATCCATTGCATTGCTTCCTACTATAAGACTTCCAAATAAATGTTTCTTGTCTTCCATAAAAATGCATTTATCAGCATGCTGCTCCTTCCCTGTCCTTCCCCTTCCCTTTTGCAGTTTTCATCTCTCCATTGCAGCTATCCATTAAGATCTAATCAACAAACCAAAATAAATTGAAAAAATACAATGTGAGGAGGTGAATGGGATTTTTGTTGGCCTGCCAGTGTCTCTCTGTATTTGTGTTTACAATTCTCTCATAATCAGCAAATTTAGGATTTACATTTTGTGCTTAAATCCAAACTCATGGTCCTAAAGTTGATGCCAATGTTTCAGCCGAAGCTAGATAAAACTGAGTTTTGTAATTGCAATTTGTCATTGTAAATGCTTTATGTTATATTTTCCTAACAAGACTAATATTTTGCTTTCACTTTTGCCCACAAGTTTCTCAGCTTTTACAGTGTTGAGGAGCTTGGTGCCAATTTCATGCTTATGTAATGATAATCCCAAAACTGTGTCATGTAAACTAAATAAACTCTCCTTACAGGAGGGACAGAACCAGGATCCTTTCCAGACAGCGTCCTAATGGGTGAGCTTCTTTTGGCTGTCTCTAATTCCTCCTCTTTGCTTTCTTTGTCACACTTTGCCTCTTACTCTCTGGTTTGATGAATTTTATTCTGGGTGATGGACCCGTTTCAATAAGAAGAGAGGTAAATATTCTGAATAAGGGTTTGCATGGTAGATAAGGCACTTTTTCAGGGAGGAGAGCTTTGAATACAAGAGGCAGAAGATAGACTTCAGATGGGGTGGGATCTCCCATCACCGAGCTATTGCAGAGACAGGAGGGAAAACCACCTCTCTTCTGGCCGTGGTTTAACAGGAAAGAATGAACATATATTACGTTTTGTTTTTTTTGGGTTTAGTCCCAAATCTGAGATACTGGTGATAGTAACTCACATTCATAGAAATTTTAGGAACTGTAGCTGGAGCAAACCCCTTTTAGGAGAAACCATGTCGGTGATTACCCGTACCGGTGCTCAGGCATCGCTGTCTCAGACGCTGGATGGAGGCCAAGTCAATGAACCTGCAACACGCTGTAATCCTGGACCATACCGAAAAACATCTGGGGTTTGATTAAAAATATTTTTAGTTACATGCATACTTTCAAATTCGTCTATGGAGTGGATTTATCACAAACAGCTTAGTCCCATTTCCCAGGGCTCGTGCTTTGTGCTCCCACTCGCTGCATCCCATGGCTGCTACCCGCATCGGTACCCAATTACGGTGCCATCAGCCACACATTTATCAGGTGTTGTCTGTCACTGCGGAGAGAGCTGTGGGCAGAACTGCCAAGCAGATGCTGTTTATTACCTCTTTTGCTGTATTTGCTCTATTTGTGAGCAAAACTAAAGAAAAAAACTTCAATAAGCTGCATAATGCTTCTGTAAATTATATTCCATTCAAAATGGCCAAGCAATTTTTACTGCCCACGTTTTGTGCCACGTCGCCCTTAGAGACAAACCAGTGTAAAGCTAAGGATGTTTTCACAGGTGCTAAATCCACACTAATCACTGAGGGGGTAGGAAAGAGGAAATCTGAATTTCTGTGATTCCTGACCCTTTACTCCAAATCCATTAATACACATGGATTTAGCATGATTGGACCTGCGGGCAGCCAACTAATGGACTGACTCTGTAGTTGGTGATAAGGAAAATGATTCCACTACAATTCAAGCACTTCATTACCTCCTGCCCCAAGCCCACATTATACGTATTCAAGGAAATTTAGTCCTGTTTCTAAAAGAGTAGAGGAGATGTAAGGCTGATGCAGTGGATTTGTTTCTATTTGATTTGTTGACTTGCAGAGAAACTTTGGATCAACATAACTTTCCTGTGCCTGAGTTTCTCATCTCTAGAATTATCATAATAGAACTCCAGAATATCTTGGAAAGGGGTTCAGACAGAGATCAAAATAAAAACAAAGTGATACTACTTCCATAAAACCAGCTGGGGTTGGATTAATGAACCCCTGCAAGATAAAAATGGAGATTTTTTTCTACTAATCACAGAGGTAGCTAATTGCAGCAAAGCTGTGGTGAAAATAATGAGAAGTTTGGGAAGATCTGATGTGACAGTGTGAGGGGAGGCTGAAAAGATCAATTAGATTAGAGGGAAAACGAATTAAAGCTTGATCTTGTTCTCCCTAGAGTCAATGGCAAATCTCTCATTGTCTTTATGAAGCATAAAGATCCAGATGCAGAGGATGACCGCAAAGTACAAACATGTATACATGAATAAAAGGTGTAAAGGCAGTCAATCCCTTAAGGTAAAGAAGTGGCCCATCAGTGAAACTGCAAAGCAGAAAACTTACAGGAAACAGAGAAATTCCTGTCCTTGTGCAAAACCGCTTACAGTCAGTGCTGCACAAAGACCAACAGATCAAAAAAGGAAGAAAACTTTTAAAGATAAGAATATCCACAATAACATTAAAAATGCCTAAAAGCTGAGAGAATTGGCATATTACAGGACATGACTTAAACCTAGAATTGTGTAGAAACAGCCTAGAATTTTGTGGAAACTTCTGTCAAGGTAAATTGTCTGTTTTGAGACTTCGTGCAACTTTGGCTGTCTTGCTACTATCAAGGCCTGAGCAGACAATTTCAGGTATCTCCTGTTCTCATGCATCCTTAAAGTCAGTAGGCAGTGTTGTTCTCTTCTGTCCTTTTCAGATAGTTTATGTATAATGGATTTATTGCCCTTTATTGAGAGCGGGAGGTATGGCAGATACCAGAGTTAGAAATGTAATAATGGGAATTACTTACTATTTCATTGTTTTCTATGCATCACTGTTTGGCTCCTACACAAACCTTTCATTTTTAGACTAACTTTTGAAAGCCGTTGGTCTGTGTTGGCGTTGTGAGAACTTGGATCTTACATGTGGAACTGCTCAAAGTGTGTGGGACTGCCACACAGCCAGGTATTTCCATACAACCACTGTCACATCTTCTCTCTGTCATGGGGATAATAACACCTGAATCAGACACTTGAATTAGAGTACAGGAAAACAGATGTGTCCTCCAAAACATTATGTTATTGTCTTTGGATTTTTCCCTTTTTAAATTGCTCAATAAAGTTTTAAAATATCTTTTTCCTACAACATTTAACACAAAGAAATGTTTTTCACATGTAATTTGTGCATTGAAGGGGGTCAAAAAAAGACTTGTTTTGATGATATATAAAAGGGTGGTGATAATGTTTTGGAATTATATTTATAAAAACCTTACTGTGAGAGTTTTGAGTTTTTTGTGTGGGAGGAGAAAGGAAGAACAGTTAAACTATTAGTTAAAGTGAAACTACGCAAGCATCTGAATTATACATTATTTACCTTTACCACGAAATTGTGGAACTCATTGCCACAGAGTGCTGTGAAGTCCAAAGGTATAATGGAAACCAGAGAGGAATTTGATAAATTTGTTAGGGATTGACTTGATAATGGCTATTAAAGTTTGAAATATGCAGGTGTCAGAGTCACCCAGGTGATTCTGGAGGCTGGATCCTGTGTGTACTTGGTGAAGGATGCCACTCCCTACTCTGCTAGGCTCTTTCTGTTGGAGTCTGGCTGCTCTTGGAAAAGGAACTGCACGCTGCTTGAGTCAGCACGGTCCTTCTTAACCTCTTACGCTGTGAAGTTTGTGAGTCCATTGAGACCTGAATCTACACAGGGAGATAGGTGCAAGGGTGCCTGGGGGGAACGAGCAAGTGGTGGGAAGTAATGACATGGTGGGTAATTTGGAGAAGGCAGAAAACGATAGTAGACTTGAAGAGTAGGTGGTACCTCATGTGAAGGAATAGGCTTGAAATGATAGAAGGCGATTTAAATAACTTGTTGTTCACAGATTTTGGACAAGGTCTTTGCTTCCCTCTTTCCTCTCCTCACCAACAGCTCACAGAATTTGACAATCTTTAAAGGAGAGGGGATCAAATGCACAGGGGGAAAAGGGGATGATATGCAGGTTTTTACAGATGAAATACATGTTTAAACAGCTGATGAGACAGAAACACTCTTTAGCTGTAGATAAAGGCCAGTGTGTTTACAGTGAGCGCATCCAGTCCTAGAAAGTGTAAAACAAAAGCAAGGGCAACGTTTTTCAGAGAGCTGTGTACAGCAGCCGGAACACTAGACCTGTGTGTAATCAGAAAGTTGAGGTGGAAAATAACTTCACAGAAGTTGTCTCATTTTAACTAGTCCTATGGGAAATGACGCTGATAGGAGTATTTGACAAGTATAAGCAAATCACTGCCTCTCAATCTGCAGTTTAGGTAGAGTGTTAGCTTAGATCCTCCTAAATATGCTGAGGTAACCAACTGAGCAGCCAACAAAACACGTTTTGAAAGTGAAGGCACTGCTTTAAAGTGATTCTAGTATCTGCAATGCTAAATAATTTGTTTTACATAACCCTGCTTATGAACAAAAAGAAAAGAGAGCAAAACCCATCTAGAAATAATAGGGCACAGTAGGCACTGGGGGACTGATTTTGCAGTCTTTGTGAAACCAACTTCTTCACTAAAGCTATGTGAATATGTTGAAGACTGCAAGTCTGGGTCTTCAGGAATAATTGGAAAAGTAATGGGAGATCCAGATATAAAGGGTCCCCAGTGCAATTCTCAAGCTAGAAAAATGATGGAAAAATATTCATAATTTTTTACAAATGGTACCAGAGTTATTTTCTGTTCTAGATTTAAACCCAGAGCTAGCATGAACATAACAGCTGGCCTGTATGAACCTGCTGAAATTCTGCTTAGTCCAGTCGTTAGCCATTACACCTGGCAAAACGTAGGATGCTTCGTTGAGGAAAATGTATGGGCCCAAATCTGACCCACCTCTACAGTGAGTTTCAGGGTTCTCAGGCTGTTTCTAAGGTTTATGCATGGTAAGAATACCACCAAATCTGTGGGAAGAAAAAAGGACTTACACAAGGTAATTTGTGAGAAAACAGGTAGTGAAACATGAACTCATCACTCATCAGAACTCATGTTGTTTTGATATAGAATCATAGAATCGTTTAGGTTGGAAAAGACCTTTAAGATAATGGAGTCCAACCCTTAACCTAGCACTGCCAAGTCCACCACTGAACCACGTCCCTTAGCGCCACATTTACAAGTCTTCTAAATACCCCCAGGGATGGTGACTCAATCACTTCCCTGGGCAGCCTGTTCCAATGCTTGACAACCTTTTCGGTGAAGACATTTTTCCTAATATCCAATCTAAACCTCCCCTGGCGCAACTTGAGGCTGTTTCCTCTCGTCCTATCGCTTGTTACTTGGGAGAAGAGACCGACACCCACCTCGCCACAACCTCCTTTCAGGGAGTTGTAGAGAGCAATGAGGTCATTTCTCTTCTTTCAATAAAAAAAAAGTTTCAGTGAATTCCAGGCTCTGACCCTAATGCACCTTGCTGGTGTACAGGTTTTACAAGGGTGCAACCCATCTGAGTTAGCCTGGGATCAAATCTGGCCTCCTGAGAAGTCTTCGCTTCTCCTTTATCATTAAAACAAGCTGTTTGCAACTCAGACTTTTGTAACATTGTAAGATTCGATAAATGAGCTTTAACCCCAGGTCTCTTGTTAATTGGGGTATCTGAAACTTCTTGTTTCAGTTAAAGTAGCCATCTTCTGAAGGTATTTGGGGACCAAGTCTCATTCCAGGAAATATTAATTAATTCAGTGCCTAACTACTTGGAGGATAGAGTCCACTGGCCATATGATGGAAGTACAACAACTCTTCGCATGAAAAAACCCTGTCCTTTAGCATAGTAAAAGCTGACTCGAACTTCTAATGAACTTACTCTTTTATCAGTACATTTCTTTACAAATCCTTGGTACCATTCAAACTGCATTATTGATCAGAAACACTTTAGTTTAGGGGCATGGTATTCCACAAGAGCTGCTGGGCGCAGGCTGGACCCGTGGTGGGAGGAGGGAGATCCTTTTGTGCTCTGGGGTGGGTGGTGGCACACTTCTCTGGGGACACCTGGGGCAGGGGACAACAAGCGGTGCTGACGGCAGGGTGCTGGCTGTGGGGCAAAGCCTAAGGATTAGGCAAACGAGACAACTTCTTGCCCTCAGTGCTAAACTTTCCCATTGGATCTCCACCCTTACCCAAGAGTAAATGGGAGGGTGAAGGGTTCCCTTTCTTTACTGGGGAAGAACCAACTCAAATCACCCTGTATTTTATTCTGAGCACGTACAGACGCAGTTACGATGGAGTGGTTGCTGCACTGGAAGTTCACAGGAAAGTCTACCTGGTGATAATTTATTCATACACTCAGGTGTTCAGTCGTCGGCATCCTGAAGGTGAAGATCAAAACAGCTTAATGCTGTAAGTGTAATGCTTCCATCAAGTTAAACGTGCATTTTTGGCTGTGTAAGATCCTTGCTTTATTTATTTGTTTATTTACCTAGTCACTGTTGATTACTGTTATTAAGTGAATCAACAGATTTAAGTCAATAGAGAAAAAAGCTAAATGTTTTCTGTGAGATGGCCATTTAAACAAAAATTCAAAACTAGAAATCAGAAAAACAGTACTTCCTTCAATTCCTTTTTAGGAAATCTTCATTTCTTTTGGCCATTTAAATAAAAGCCAAAATAGAACTGCTTAAAACAATGCGAAGCAGAATAAACCCAATTTCTTTCAAAGGTACACGCTTTCAAAGACAATCTCCTTTAGCTCTATCTATGAGGAATCCTCCACTTCAGAGATCTTTCTTGGTTTTGTCCAGAATTGAACTTCTTTCCAAGTGACCTGTAACTTTGTTAAGTTTATGAAGGTAATTGGATAATGCATTTACCATTCAATAAATTGAGAAATGTATTTTAGCTGCGTAAATATAGCTGACTCAGCACTTTCCTTCTCAGTTTAATAGCCTTTTCACTTGCAATAAAATAGGGAAGCCCAGGTTTCATATTATACCACAACAGACTTCTTGCAATTGATTTGAAAACATGAACCAGAGACCCTGTCGCTGGGGCGGACGAGCACCACCAGCCCTGTCCCACTGGCAAG
>NW_008825323.1:2507494-2510335 GCF_000699105.1 Pygoscelis adeliae | reverse complement strand
GCAATAAATGTGATTTCCTGATCCAGACCTGTCCCCAAATTGCCGGCCAAATGAGACACATCTGGAAGCCTGCCCACTGGAAAGACAGGAATGGGCATTATTTAATGCCAGAGATTTTTTGGGAACAGGACCAAAAACATCTTCTGTGGGAGGAAACGAGAGAGGAAATGGCTTGTTATTCAGAAAAAGAGAGAGAATGAGAGAGAGAAGTGAGCTGTGAAGGTGAGGATATGGCTGGCGAGGAGGAGACGGTTAGCACACAATACGTGGGGAGGAAAAGAGCTGCTGGAATAGGAAGTATCAACGAGCCAGCGCAGATAAGGAGGAAGCAAAGCCTGTTTGGAAGGTAAACAGCTCACGATGGAAAAGTGCAGCCTCGCCAAGAATAATAATTTACTGATAATTAAGGGAAAAGGCTAGCATAAATATGAGAAAAACTACAAAAGACTCAAAATGGACTTAAAAAAAATCCATTAACCTTACGATTCAGCATATTACAATTGACAGCAAACAGGAAGAGGAAAGACAGACATTACATAATTAAGTCCCAGACAATCTACCTTTTAATAAATGTTATCAGTCAAATTTTTATGTTGACTCAGGCAGTAGAGGTTGCTTTCAGCTCAGAATTATATCACAAATTGTTCAGTGCTGGAAATTGCCACTTAGCAGGAAAAGCTGCTGAATACTACTGGTTCCAGGGACCTGCATTCAGGGAATCGGTAAAGTACTTTAAAACCCTCACATTTTTACATAAAGGTTCAAAAAGAGATTAAATCATTTAGGTATTAAAGGGAGACAAATCTTGCCCAGAAATATGTGTTCCAGGGCAATATTAAAATATTATGAGGAAGCCTATAATATCATACCTGATATGTAGATGAAACTTGTAGGATTTCATTCTCTAGTGCCCGTTCTCAAGTACTGAAAATTGGAAAAATTGCAAGCAGGAAAAAATAGGTTTTCATCAAAACAATTTGAAAAAGGCTGAGATGGAAGAGAGTAGTGTCAGGGAGTAAGCTAGAGAGCTTTGTATGTCTCCATACTCTCTATACTGTGTAATACTTGTTCTACAGGAAAAAAAATGCCTTTACGGTAGCAGGCGGCATAAAACATGGTGCTTGGACTCAGCGCTGCCCCTCTATCACTGCCCAGTGGCCAAGCCCCGTCCTTTTGCATCTAGAAGGTCTCCCAGAAGGAATAAATATTATCATGCATGATTCCCTTAGGATGCTAACAGAACTAAACAGAATCGTTTTCCTTTCCAGGAGGAGAATCTTCTGTTGTTCACTAAAATACCGGGAGAATGAGCATCCTTACAGCATTTTAACGGGAAATAACAACAGAGGCAATTTCTGTTAATATTGCAATGTACTGCAGGGTAATAAAAATCTGCAAAGGTTTGTGGGGCTGAATATATACATACATACATTTTTTTTAACACAACTTTTGACATGGAAAATATACTATTAGCAAATGGATCTTTCTTCCTACACTTTCAGATTTCATTGGTGCTTAAAGGAAGGTTTAATTCTTTTATCTCTGGGGGATGAGGATAAAACCATTTTCTGACACACACATCATTTTTTGTGACATCTTAAAAAAAACGTATTGAAGAAAATGTGAGAGTGTGGGCATGTCAGTGTCTTACCTAGCATGCCCCAAACCCAAATGTAATTGATAATTTCTTATTAAAATAACATGATAAAACCGCTTATTTTGTGCATGTTGCAGAGTGAAAGTTTGGTTTCACTCATACTTATCTGCTACTGGTGTATACGTGCTTGAGTTGCTTCACAGCCCCTCTTTCCTGTTCACTGGGATGATAGCTAGCGGCAATCAAACGGGGGCCAGTAGTACAATGCCCCTTTGAACAATGTTTCACGGAAAAGACATCTGTTGTGCATACAATCCGTCTTCCAAGGACTAAAAGAGGTGTTACCAACATTTCACTTCCTCATACAAATCTCTAGGTTCCTTAAATTCCACATATATGCCATCATAAATAGTATAGTTTTCTTTGTGAAGACACACAGCTTGATTTGGGTATTAAAGGCATCTTGAAATTCATACATCCGGACTGGATAAGACATTTCTTCATCTGTAGGGCCTATACAAATATTGTTCTAGGGGAGATTCAGCTGAACCAGCAATCGGGAAAACTGAGTCCGCTGAAAGCAAATGTATTTCTTATTTCTTGGCTACAATATTAATAAGTGAGGTGTGAAATTCCCCTTTCATGACATGGTATTTGCAAGTAACTCAAAGCAAAATATTTGTGCTACATTCTGTTCACCTTACTCACTCCATTAGTCCTACCACCTTCAAGGAGGCTAGCGCTGTGCATACAGCAAGTGGGATTTGGCTCCTTATTCTACTTGAGCCCACTGCAGTTTGGTTTTGCACAATGACAGACCAGGGAGATAGATGCATGCATTAAATTTAAATTGAATTAACTTCCCCTAGTCCTAACGGCTGCTAACGTTGAGGTTTGGGTTTCACAGTGGTGCAATTTTGTACGGCAGTTTTGACTCTGGAGATGTGATTGGTTTTCTGTTGCCGAAACGTAGAGACATCAGAGGAGTCCCACTTTTCAACCACCTTCAGATTTACACCATTACCTGAAGACAAAACTTGGCTGCCTCATTTCTGCAGGGCCCGTGTTAAAATGGTGTTATGGCAATATTTAGGGGTCTGCCAGCTGAGCTAGATAGTGGTGCTACAAGAGAAATCAGAGAAGCAACTGGGTTTAAATGAGCAGGAGGGAAAATGGCAACTCCATGCACAGCCTGATACTGATAGAGAAACGTGTGTTTGCAAATGCAATGGAGACCAGTGGCC